>NW_023503293.1:6391373-6691373 GCF_014529535.1 Bradysia coprophila | reverse complement strand
CTTTTGTTAAAAGATTTTTTACCGATTTTATTATAGCCAAGAGTAATATTCATTGTGTTTACATTATAAAATGATGTTCCGTTTACGTTGGTTTATGGAAAACTGAACAGAAACTTTTAATATGTAGTGAGGGAAAAGCTAACAAAATATTTGCAAAAAAATATTAAATATCAGACCCTTGCCTGTGGTGGAGCCACATTTGGGAAAATGTTTTTGTTTTTTTAAATTATTTGTAATTTTATTTTTGAAATTTGCGATTCCCTTTCAATAAATTCGCATTCTAGTCGGTGTGTTCTCGCACGAATTTAACAACTGTGATACTTCCATGGAATGCCAACCACGAAACCAGAACAGTAAATTCAATAAATTTTTTAATAAGAACATTTTTCAGAAATCTATACATTCCACAATGTAAAAAAAAATAAATAAAGTAAAACACACACTGCGGTTCGACAAAACACCGGGGCATATAAAATGATATTTTTACAAATGTCCATTGGATGTGTAACTAACCCGGTGGTTTATGTATATTTCACTCCACACTACATATTATTATATGTGTGGTGTGTGTGTTGTATATTTATACATAAAGTGAAACCATCTTATTATAATATATTTTTGTTCCCGTGTAACATTTTATTATGTTTCTTTATTTTAAACAAAAAAAAGTCATAAAAAATAAAAGAAAAATGAAAATACGAGAGAAAAAACAAAACCCGAATCCATAGAAGACAATGCTGTGGTGCATTCAAGCTCTTTTTTTTAGCGAAAAGACGAAGAAGAAGACACTCTGTCTATATTATCATCATCCTTGCTATATAAGGTGGAAAATATATGTAATTTTGAGCTCTTCGGACTGGGAGTAAAGTTATTGCACTCGAATTATATGGTAGATTACATACCATTTGTTGACTTTTGCACAGATGTAGTTATCTCATCATTTAGTTATATATTATTTATTCGTGTACGGCAGCGTACGTGCTATTGTATTACTTGTATTAAAAGAAGTGAATATATGTGGCCCGAGAAAAATGTATGATATGAGCTTTTCCACTTCTCTTCGCGTATTCTTCTTGTTCTTCGTCGTCGTTGTTGTTTTTTTTATATTATTATTATTTTCTTCTTATACACTCATCTCATTCTTTGTTATTACTTGTACGTGTGTGTATTTTATATTTACACAGTTGTTAATAATTGGTCTGATTAACAATTTATTTATTACGAACTTTTTTTTTTGTTGTATTCTTCTTCTTTCTTTCCTTCTCTCCATTGATTATTTTCATGTTATTTAATCTCGTATCAGTAAGCAATATGTTTGATTGCATTAATAAACGTTGTTGTGTTCTTCGTCGTTGTTGCTCTTTTTTTTTTAAATAAAAATTTCATTTGCTGCTACTTTGTATGAAATGTCGTATTAACGTGTGATAATTGAAAATATAAATTAAATGCTCTCCATTCACCGGTTGTTGATTATATATTATATTCGAAATATGAGAACAGTGTAATTGATTCGTTGGCGAGGCAGATGAAACGTATACATTAACATTGATACGTCTGGCTACACATGTAAATTTATAAAATGTCAATCGATAGAAAACAGATTAGAATCTGTCTATCGAATTGATCGTCTTTCGTGTAGTTTGCATTGAGTCTCGAAACGATTTTTTTTTCTTCTTGTGAACAAGCATTTCTGTAACTACGTTGAAAAAAGTCGCTTGTATAGTCCCTAATTATATTCAGTTTTTTTTTTATCAATCATGTGTGGTATTGGTCTGTTTTGGAATCTTTTCATTCTTTCCAGTTAAGCTCCCGTATTTGGAATCGTATCATTCTTTTCAATTGAGCTATCGTGACCAGATATGAATGTTTTAAACTTGTTTTTTTGGTATGTCTCCGATGTTGGAAGCTTTGGATAAAGGAATAGAGTTTTATTGTCGATTTGGTTCGAATTTTAAGAATATAACTAAGGCTTTGGCCTTTGCACTGTACGACAACGACTGAGCCACTACGAGCCAAATACGTCATACGTCTTAGCATGTATTAAGAGCGATGGAACCTTTGTAAATTTGTAGCCTACATTTAGGCTGAAAAATATTCGTTTTTTAATGATTTATCTGAACCAAAATCTTTTTTTGAAAAAGTAAAACCGTTACTGCACGTAAAACTGTCTTAGTTTTAAGGTAGAAATTGGTTTGTGAGTTATAACTTTACCCACTTGGAGAAACCTTTGCAAAATGTCTAAATTTCACATTTTGCAAAGGTTTCTCCAAGTGGGTAAAGTTATCACCCACAAACCAATTTTTCCTTTAAGAGTAACACATTTTTGCATACAGTAACGGTTTTACTTTAAAAAAAAAAATTTTGTTCAGAGAAATCATCAAAAAACGAATATTTTTCTGCCCAAATGTAGGCTACAAATTTGCAAAGAGTCCATAGCTCTTAACAGTGACACTCTAAACCTAAATAGCCTCAATACGAACAACACACACTCGGATAATAGCGGCAGCGTCAAAATGACCCAAAATTATATCGGCTAAATTTGAAGTTTTTGGACAAAATGATGTATGGACGACTTGTACATTATCAAAAATAAGGGGCACCTTCCATACATCACTTTTCGATTGGACCACAGGTACCACCCGGAACCACCTGGAACCACTTGCAAAAATCAAGCAAAACTTCGACTCTGCCGCTATTATCCGTAGAGTGTGTGTTGTCTGTATTGAGGCTATTTATCTAAACCAATGTCCTAGGACAATTATAAAATTTTAATATTCCACACATTTGACAAACGGTATGATTAAAAAAAAAAAAAAACAAATCAATTTCATATTGTTGAACGTTGATTCTTTACATGATAAGCATTCCGTAATTGTAGGCTTTGTCAGGTTATGGGCCTGAACTTTCGAAAGATATTACTTCGATGAGTTAATGATTTATCGCTAAAAGCTCGTTAGCTTGGGAATATACGTATTATGTAGAGTTGATCCATATTAATCTTGTGAACGACATCTGGTTCTTTATAAAATGTTTAACAACACGGATTAAGACTTCATCTCTCTTTACCTCAATTAAGTCAAACGGAATAATCCATTTATTTGGGTAAGTTTCCGGTTTGACAAATTTAACTAAATGGTCCTGTTCCGCATACTCTATTATTATTCGTCTGATCGTTTTGCATTTGAAGTTGTTTTTCTACCTCCTTGGTTTCGAATCTCTTGAAATTATATAATTTATGTTATGGTCAATTGATTACCGGAGAAAATGTTTCCATCGATAGATGTTATGTATAATTAACAAGCCACTGCAAAAACATAAAATATATCTAAGAGTAACGAAAATAAAGAGGAAAAAAAAACACCACCAACCATTCACGTAAAACTAATAATTGGCTTCTGGTAATATTAAAACACAATATTTATCATAAGTAGATATACGACGCTGTGTAGTTAGGTGCATTACTAGTTTGATATTACTTTTGTGTACATATATTTTCCGCTGTGCATATTTATATCGGGTATATAAATATAATATATATTCATGCACACACTACACCGATCGTCCAACGACCGCGAAAATATTTTTAAGCGCAGTTGTTCGATCCCCTTCAGCAATATTGTGATGTATGGACGTTCGATCTCATTCTTTCATAATTCCACCTATTAAGGGATCTGTTATTGTGAAAAATTATACACCCTGTAGTAGTTTAAAAACAGTATTATGTCTTAGCAATTTTCTCTGTGAAGAAGCGATTACGAAAAAAAAATTGTTGCATTATATGGTGCTCTCTCGGCTTCATCGTTGTTTTATGGTTTATTTTTCCCTTCCTTCTTATTTAACATTGTTACATTTTTGTATTACTATTATTATATTCATATAATTCATGTTGAATGGTGCACTTCTTGCTGCTACAACAATTTTTCTCGCTACACACATGTATGTCTATATGAAAAGAGTATAAGAAGAAAGAAAAGAAGAAAAAAAAAATTAAAGAAATATTATGTTTTCGATGTCATAAATTAATAACAGGAATTTTTTGTTTGTAAAATTTTCAGCTTCGCGAATGTCGTCGTCGCATGCATCACCTCAGGTGTGTAGACCGCACTTTCACGCACCGCTGCATCCATGGTTAAGTGAGCCTAAGTCATTAGCATCTGGTAGTCCTTGGGGTAGCCCGTTTGCTTGTCCACAAGATCCACAAGATAAAGTCCAAGTACAAAGTCATCAATCAGGTCAACATTTATTTTCATTTCCTCCCACCCCGCCAAAAGACTCAACACCTGATTCAGTACAAACAGGACCAACAGAGTATCAGGTAAATATCCGTTCAACATGAATTTTTTTCTGGTGATGGGCACCTCCGGTGGATAGCTAAATTGATTCCCCCATTTTCTTTTCTCTCAAATTCTATAGGCTGCTGTGAACGCATTTATGCATCAAACTCAGTCGTCATCAGCTACCTCTCTAACATCCGAAAATTGTTCCTTAGATGTCAAACCGACAATTCAAAATGGTGTTAGTCAATCGACGCCCAAACAGCGAGAAGGTACGACAAGCAATAATAATACAAATAGTAACAACAATAATTCGTCCCTGAATGGAGGCATCTTTGATAATCCGCATAGCTCGTATAGCGGCTATGAGAGTAGTTATGGCTATCATCAGGGTAGTAGTGGATTTCCCTCGAGTGGTAGATCGAATATGAGTCCACATTCTAAACCACAACGGACTAAACCAAGAACTAGTGCTGGTAAGACATTGTTGACACGGTGTGGGGTTTTTAATTTTTATTTTTTTACCTTTTTAGTTTTTATTTTTATTTTATTTTATTTTAATTTTTTTTTTTGCTAAAGCTTTTTTGAGATGTTTCTGTTTTTGAGCTTTTTGACATCCAACTAATTTTAAGGTGAAAACTGTGTCGTTTCAATTTATCGATGAGCATTCGAATGTCGGTTGCAATAATTGTAGATGTGATAGACATATTGCAGCTTTTAAACTCTGTAGCGTCCGCATAGCCAAAATTGAACAGAAAATCTTTCGGAAGACAAATCTATTGGACAAGCACACTCAACAACTCAACAGTTTTATATACATTACAATTTCTGCATTGTTGTCACAGTCCACAGACACGGAAATTGTAATGACTTTCGATCTTCTTTTAAGGAGTAATGGGCCAGATTTTCTTAGAATTTTATTCTTTGAGTCCAAAATGCAAAATTTCACTACAAACTCACCAGATTAAGGAAATATTGGGTAACTTTAGGGAAATAATTCTCAGTATCCGGGACTGATCGAATCAGACAATTTAATCAGGGAACGATTATTTGTGACCTTCGTGAAACAATCAATTAAAACAAATGTCAGGCTCTCAGAATTTGGTCATCTGCTGATTAATGTTCTTCATCGCCAGCTCGACCTATTTGTTAAACTTAGACAAGATTCCCATACGAAAAACCGAAATAGATTTTTCTTTTAAACCGAAGAAAAAACCATCAAATTTGACCCAATTCACAATCATTGCCACAACAAACTACCCTATGAACTCAACTAGGCTTCAAAACACACACTAAACACTTAATTAATTAGAAACAATATAAACAAACGGCTGAGCTGTGCATTTACGAGAAACGAATTCCTTTTCTTCCAACATTTTAAAATACATGCATTATAACACTTCAGCACGAACCCACCAAGCCAATATATGCATAACATAAATATTTTGCAAATATGCAACACTCTTAACATTCCATACGTTTTATACGGAGAGAGATGTATTGTGTTATGCACCGAAGTCCTTTTCGTTTATGGAATATCGAGCCCTTATAAAAATATATCGCATTAAAGAGTTGCACAGTGAAGAGAAAGAAAAGAAGTGAAAAAAAACGTACACACACGAACGACCGACCAGAAACAAAACGAATGTATGGTTATAAGACTTATCTCAAAGCCACTAAAACGTGACTGTTTATGAAGAAGAGAAGAGGAGTAGAAAAAAAAAATATTTTAACAACCTCCACCATGGGAAATAATCTTTCCAGTGGTCCTTTATTTTAATTGAATTAATAAGTGTTTTTAGGTAGAGAGAAAAAAAATCGTTAAACTTATAAAATTGAAATAAAAACCCAAAAGATCACGTATCATATAGCTAAAACATAATAAAGTTTACAGATACAGAAGATGAAAAAAAAACGACACTGAAGAAAAACAAATGATTACCCGTACAAAACACATATTTCAACATAAAAACAATAAAATGTTAGTTTTAAAAATAATTTCTTATAAAATGTGACATTTTTTTCTGAAATATTTTCAGTTTGTTGAGAGAAGAAGTAACAAAAAAAAAATTTAACCAAAAAAATTTAGTGCCGGACACAGAACATAATTTTCATGTGACAGTTTTTGGAATTCGGTTTTTGTGCCTTGTTAATTCTCGTATGTTTTTTTTGTGTGCCTTTTTAATTCTCTCTAGTAGGGTAACGTATCATTCTTGTGTTTTACCTGAAATAAATAGTGGTGTCTAAATTTATTGGAGTGTCTGCTCACTGGTTAGCTATATATTTTATATTTTATATATGAAATAAGCCCAGAATGTTGAAAAGATAAAAAAAATCAAATATTTTTATGTGAACATTCATAAGCATTAGTTAAAGATAGGACAAGATGAAATAAAACAATTTGTGTTCAAATGTTTTTAAACATTTTGTTGAATATTCTTCCAAAAAATGTGGTATTCCTCAAACAGTAAAAACATCCCATAACGACCAGTAGACGAGTTAGAACAATGCATACAAAAACCTCAATCACTATTATTCAATTTCCCTGTTCAATCGCACAGATCGAAATATTTGATTGTGAGACTAAATTGTATTAACAACCAAATATAGAAGAAAATCATTAAAAAACCAAAAAAAAACAAACTTACTTTAAAACCGGGTGCTCGGCATAATCTTCCGGTATATCATTTATGTATCTGAATATTTTTTTTATTATATGTGTCTTCCACATAAACATGCACCATGTTAATGTATTTGACTTAATTAATTTCACACTGATTATGTGTGGTAATCAGATAATGATTATGCTTGTAAACTGATTAAGATTAATAATGGTTTGTGTTACAATTTTTTTTTGTCTGTTCTGTTCTGTTCGTTCGTCATAACATAAAACACGTACGCATATATTTCGACATTAAAATACCTTCAACATATTCGAATGAACAAATATTTTTGGAACTCATGGTACGAAAAATTGCTGATTTCCATTGGCTCATTTCGTTTTTGGAGAGAGGTACACTCATTTCGGTTTCACATATATTGTCATTGGGGGAATAGAGAAAAATGTTAATTAAACAACAAAAAAATGTTTTTGTTCCGTTGTCGTACGGATGAAGACGACGAAATATTGTAATTCGCTGTTATAATGTATTTGAAGCACATAATTTTTGCATTTTATTTTTTCTAATTTTTTTTTTGTTTTACAATTTTATGTGATCTTTTTTTCTGTTTTTATTGTTTTTACTCACAACGTGTCTATATGTCTTTAACACTTAAAAATAATATTAAAAAAAGTGTGTGTGTGATTATGCTTATTTTTTTCGTTCGTTTTATAGTAGTTATAACTTATGTAGGTACAGTATCATAATTTGATATCTTATGTACGTACATAATGTTATGTTGATATTTCTTTCATAAATAAAAAAAAGAATTTAAAACGTGACTTGAAACCACGATATACTTTTTTTCTCTTCTAGGAATATCTGGTTTATTGTCATTTTGAAAAGTTCTCTAATTTAATAACACCATAATACCTTTAGCAGTGTGTTGTATATATATATACATGTATATTCTGTGTAATCTGGAGAGTGTTGTTTGTAATGTTTTTAATAAATTTAATATATCTATTTCAGAAGAGTGTGTACATATCGAGGGATAATCACTGTTGGAACAAGTTTGATGGAATTTCGGAATCGCAATGAAAATTCTTTTCTTTTTTCATTAGAGCTTCGGACGTAGATTATTCAAATCCATGAGTCCAATTTTTTTCTTTGTTTTTACTGGGTCCATTTTATTGCCCAAGGGTCTTATTTATGGAAATTTTAATTCTGAAAATTACTAAAAATTCGGAGAGTTTCAAGAAATTCCTAAAAAATTTCAGCATTTTTTCGGATATTTTTAGAATTGTTCACAGTTTGCAGAATTAATATTCAAAACAAAAAGCCCTGGGCCTGGCCTACGGTCTATTTTGTGTCTTGAGAATATTTCAATCTATTTCCACAGATCAAAAATTCTTTTTGTCATTTGGAAATAAAAAGAAGTTCCTACATCTAATCAGATGTCCTTATTTGTCTTATTTGCCTAACATTGTAGGTTAGGTCCCAGAGCCAGAGCCAATAATATATTGTAGAAAGACAGTTTCGTAAGGTTCATTGTCAGGACAAACAATAAATTCGTCACTCAAGACAACCACATCAGAACGTTATATTTCTCGGCAAAAAATATATTCAACACAGTCCATTTCGGAGAATATTCAAAACTGTATTAGTAGAGATTATGATCGAGGAAAATTAAATCCTTGTCTTCCCATTGCATCTCATCCCAGCCGATTAATAACTTCATACGATGACCGCATTTGCTTACAGTAAATTTAATTTCAAGAGCCTGACCGAAATACGCACTCATTTCATCTTCCCATTCTATTTCCAGAAACTCTGCTCTTTTCGTCAAAATGTCATTCTTCTACTGAAAACCTTCGTTCACGTGTATCACGCTCCGAAAGGAAACGGACCTTTTGTTTAGGTTTCATACATTCTTGTGTGATGGGAGTGTTATCGGAATGGCATCGACTCTACCATAAAATACTGTGTGCGAGACGCATAAACTTTAATCTCTTCCTGAAAAGTCTGTTCTTTCGCCAGAAAGCCTATCGTAAAATTCCATTAAATTTTGATGGAGTTTTGCTTATGACTAAAGTTCAACAGTGCTTTCCCCCTCGGTGTGTGTATCTACAATATAAAATATAAAAATTATAATTTGACTCATAAACGAGATGAATCAAAATTTATGTGTCATTGCGTTAGAAACTGAATTATTATAATATGATGTCCAAAGATACATTGCGTCATTTTTCGGTTGTTGCTGTTGTTGATGTTTTTTTTTTTAAATTTTATTTCTTTAAATTTTCGATGGTAGTGAAGGAATAACAATAAAAAGTCATAGACTTAACAAGTTTTTTTTATTATTATTTGTAACTTATAAATTGTGTATAGATGATTACATTCTTTTTATATCTTTAAAATTTATATATTATGTCATTATACGTTTAACTTAATTGAACTCTCTTTAAATGATCGATTAGGAAAAGTATTTTTTTTTGTTATCCATTCAAATGGCTGATTTATTTCGAAAACGAGACTTCTATGTCACCGGGTTCTTCTTTCTGTTGACTTTGTCATGTAAATTTAATTATTCTGAACAGTTGAATGATACACCTTCCATTTGCACTGAAAATTCTTACACATATGAAAGTTTCTCTCAACTGTTTGTTATAAATTGCAATTCGGAAATTTTACTGTGATATGAGGGACAGGGCCATCAATTGAAGCGTTTCTTTTTGCAGATCAACAAAATATTTTTCCATCGTTAAAACAATCGTGTAACAGTTGTAATATTTTGACCAGACAGTAAGACCGAACATCGAATCAGTTATTTTGATGTTAATGTCATCAATGAAGCAAAATCTTTTACTTCATAAGTTCTAATTTACATTTTGCTTAGTATAGTTCAATGTTTACTTTTATTGTCGCTGGCCTTAGGAGATCCCATAGCAGTGTGCAACAGGTGCAAAATGAAAAGATCAGGTTTTAAATTATGAAAGCATTCAAAGCATTCTCTGAGCGATGAAAGAACCATATCAGAGGATCAGCTCTCTCGATTACGTGATGAAAGAAACATATCAGAGCATCAGCTCTCCCGATTACGTATTTATTTGTTGCTGGTAGCAAGGCACACGATACCCTTTGATCACACGCTGCCTCCGCACAATTTCAAGTATATTTCAAATTACTGCTTCTCTACGCGTTACCAAGATTAGCCTCTTAATGAGCTACAATTGCTTGCCAAGACAGTGTTCAGCAATCGGTATTCATTATTATCCTATTTTCGTTGAATATGAATACGAAACTAGTGCTTATGTCACACAATGTACCTACTCTATCTGCTTATGTGACTATTTGAATGTGTATTGCGCACATATCTTTCACACTTTAGCCAACGCAAACCTTGAATACCTTGTGGCGAAATTAGTTTTTATCTGAGCAAAGACTGTTATCGCAATATTCTGCATATTACAGAAAACAATTATTTTTAAGAATTTCGACTAATTATTTAATGTTCTGAATTTAGTTAGGTTTTGCTGTTTTATTCTTGAACAGTACACGTCTGTATTCCAATGAAATCCACAAAATTCTCAAAGTTTACGTGGAGAAGAGCCTGATTCCTAAAGCTAGCGATCCCGTTTAACTTCTAAAATCAAGGATGCTACTATGGCGTCTCATATTTCAAAGATTGATACCAAGTCTTCGACTTCAAAAATCGATTTCTCCGATAATTTTGTTGAACGCATCGATTCACTCCCGGATAAATGTTAACATTTCTATATCGTCCATCACCGTCGATCGCCTGCAGTTTAATGTTGAGAGCAAACTTATAAAATCAAATAAAAATTCTCATGAATCATTCGAATTCGAAAAATACGTTGTGCGAATTCGTTTTAACCAAATGAAGAATGAAAGAAACATTTAAATTATTGCAACAGTCCTTAAAATTATTCAAATTAATTATTTTATTGAGACGTCGAGACACCTATATATAGAAATTGATGTAGACATTTAGTGTGAGAACTGGCGCTTCAGAAAGAAAGAAAAAAACATTTGCTTCGGTATAATGTGGGCAGACATCGAACGCTAAATGTTTAATGCACAAGTTAAGTACTACAGCTACGGTATTGCGAAGAATTCTTTTTTAAACAATGAATTGAAAACAGTTGGAAAGAAAAATTTTCAGTCTAAGGACCTCCAATCATTCCAAACTTTCTAACAAGGCCCATTTTGAACTTTCAGTGCATATTTAAAAAAATACTTTTGAAATTCCTGAATATTTCTATCAAATTCTTCTCGTTTAAATTCAGTCTTCAAAACAAATCGGCAACCGTATCGAATAAGGTAACGCATCTGGTACTTCATTTGATCGAATACTTTCAACAAAATCTTTTACTTTTTGTGTTTTGACATAACACTTTGCTGTATAAGACCACATTAGCCTGAGCTGTGTTTATTTTTACTGTCGCTGCCGATAACAGATGTCTTAGTACTCTATGTGTTCTTGGAGGCAGACTGTGATCTACTATGCTTTGAGTTTAACTCAATTAGAATCGTAAAATGTGATGGAATTTTGTGTCAAAAGAGTAATTGGATAAAATTTTCCATATTATCGAAGCTGCCAATGATTTCTTTCTCATTTTAAACACTTCATATCAGTGCGTGTTAACAAACAATGAAACTATAAAAGCAATATGAACACCATTTCTACTGGAAAATCATCTCAAAGCACAAATCATACAACATTATGATTAAAGTACGGTCTCTTTCGTCGATTAAAAAACATAATAACTTAAAACAAGGTTAAGGTGGTTTTCGCATTTTAACCAAACAGGTGTAAATCTTTATCGTTTTCGTACCGAACGCATGTATTTTATGTTGTAAATAGCAGCACACATATCTTTCGTTCAAACATAGTTAAAAGAAAAGAAAAAAAAGTTTTGTTTTTTTTGTTTGTAAAAGCGTGTGCTTGTTTATAGAGGTTAGAATATCAAAATGCACATGCTTAATGGATCTTACATTTTTAATATATTATTCAAAAACATTAATTTTCTTTTCTGTTACGTTTTTTATTGCAAATTTTTATTTGAAACAAAATAAAAAATGAAGAGCTAAAAAACACACAGACGGACTTTATTATTGAAATATAAAATTATGAATAATTTAAAATATTAAAATTTATTGTCGACAGCAGTTTTTCAATTCCTTGTTTCCCAGGAGTATATTTTTATCCTCAGGTCATTCAAAATATGAATATTTCTCATATATCAAATGAACGCAAAGTATAAACACACAAAAACCAAACTTTTTTTAGGTAAAATTTCACATTTTTATATGATAAACAATAAAATTAAATTTTTTAATATCAAAACTTGGAAAACAAATATTCATTTTATGAGAAAAACATTCAACACCAGATAAATTTTAAAAGAAAAAATTTTTTCCTCTAAGATTCGAAAAACGAAAAAATTTATTCAAAAAATACATGTGTTCGGTCGGTGTATTATTATTTTTTTTGGTTCAGTAGCAGTTACATAAATAAATTTATTAATTTATCCTACGAATAAATAAGAGAGAAGAAACCACCTTGACTGCTAATAAATCAGTACTTAATGATACAAAACATTGCTATATAGAAAATTGGACACATTCTCAGGTAATATGGTGAAGTTGTTGTTGTTGTTGTTGTTGGTGCTGTTTGGTATATTATACCATGTGATATAAATAACGTATAGGTAACATAATACACCTGTACAGTGAAATACACATGTATATCGGTGACGGATTCTCGTGGATAAGATAATATGGTGAATTCCGAAGCATAGTTAGAGGATCACTCGAACGCATGGTAAAGATGGCGCTTTTCTATGAAAACTCCTTCGTGTCTTTGTGTGTCATTAACAATATTTTCGTGATTTTTCTACTCAAAGTCTCGTCATACAGAAGCATAGAAAATTCAAAGAACGATGTAGATTTGAAATCACCGCCACCATACCATTTCTCTATTACAATTCGTATTAAGAACAATTCGCGTTTTCCTTAGAGAAATGCTGTTGGGAGACTAAAGCTCGATTGTAATAGATTTTTAGAAAATTTTATTACATTTATAGTACATTTTGTCATAACGTTACTACTGTTAGCAATCTATTTTTTTGTTAACTAACTTCACGACATGCTACCACATGCATGCAATGTTCTAGCGAATCTTAAGCAAATAATAAAGATAACGTAACACTCAAGATTTCAGTCATCAAAGCCAACCCATTTCTGAAATGTTTTCTGGCGGTTTTGCCAATAATTCCGATAACTAGTCCGATAATTAAATTATTCGTCTCAATTACTTCCTGTAACATTTTTGCATAAAAGCGACGTCTGTCGAACAAATCCTGTCCTCGTCTTTCGTTGTAAACCTCGGTAAAAACATTTGTGAACACAAAACAATATCCGCAAAACAAACGCATCAAAACACTGATAGCCCACACCAGAAACGCAATCGATTCAATTTACTTTATAAAAATGTGTCCATTTATCGAACAATATACGGATTTCATGTACAGATAAGGTGGGATACGCATATTTCGATATCGAACGGTGGGCTCCTGATGCATATTCGACGAAGAAAAACGTTATTGCTTTTCTTTTCACGAAATGAGAAAAGAATGACCATACGCTATAAATATACAAACAGGACATCCAACAAAATGAACTTTTGTCTTTCTTAATATGGTTGAAACTAACCGCGACTAACCCGTGTAGTAAATACGGTTTTCAGATAATAAAAAAAATAAAAATAAAAATAAAAACCACACGCACAAGAAAAGAGTTGAATTCGAAGAAAAAAAATTGATTATATATTGGAATGAGTGTAAACAAAACGTTGTAACAAGATTTTTTTTTTCTCTTCCATTCCATTTCGAATTCAAGTGTATCAATAAATTTTGTTAGAATTAATTTTTATGTTGTAGATGAGTTGACAAAGAACCTATCTCGTAAAAATTGTTGTTTTTGAATATATTTTAAAGATTTTTTTTTATTTCTTATTCATTCAAAATTTTAACTATGCCATTAATTATTTTATAATGTTTCACTATGTAAATATTTGTGTTAACCTTTTTTTTCTAACAGAGAAAAAAAATTAATTGGGTTATCAGATACAATACCAGTCACAATAACTCTCAGTTACAAATTTTTATATTTATGCCAATTTATAACCAATTTTATTGTCAACAATTTACCATATTTTTTTTATCAATTATCTTTGTTTAGATTAACAAAACGAAATTTTTTTCTTAATTGTTCAATTTTTTTTTTTTTTTTTTTTTGATAGATCTATATCCTCTATCGTCGGTCATTCGGTTAAAATGATAAGAATCTACAGTTTCGAGAAAAAAAAATTATGAAAGAAAAACAACTAAAAACCAATTTTTTACCTCGAACATCCGCATTTTAACAAAATTGTTTGCTTCTGTTTCGATCAAATTATCGCAGTTCGCAGTGTGTGTATGTCTGCGTTTTTTTTTATTATAAATTTATATCTCTACTTTCCGTTTCTTGCTGCTAAATTTGATAAATCATAATTTTTGGTCGGCTTCAACATGTGTATACCTGTAACACAATTTGGTTAAAAGATTTTCGATTGCCCAATGATTTTCCTGTTGGTTTGTGCTGCATTTTGTACCACTTAGATATGGGATAGAGTTGCAATATGCCGTGTTTCTTTTTCATAATAAAACGTTTAAACCTTTGCCACATCGATTTAAAAATAGACAAGTTGCGCAAATGACGTATAATTTTAAAGGAACCTTTTAAGCTGGAAATTATAAGTCACATTTCATTCAAGAAGTATGGACAACACATTCGACCACTGTTTCGATCTGTGAGAAAATGAAATACGTCTTTCAACGTTTTGCATTAATATGCAGTTCAAAAATATCATTTCTCATCAGGCCATGGCGACAGTGGTACGCGATACAATGCTCTAACAACACTATTAGCGATTTGCGCAGGAACAAGTCTAGCGAATTATAGTTAAAATGAAATTCCAACTCATCATCGAATTTCCTAATTCATGTCCGGTCTGTGGTAGAGCTAACAGATAAAGGTTGAACTGGTGCATATGTGGACACATGAAAGTTTTTTCAAACCGTCAAAAGTTTAAACATACCTATGCGAGTTTTGATTCTTCTGTAAGAAGTATGGGATGGCTCCACCAAAAATCACCCGGGTTCGATTCCCGTTTTAGAGAATTCCTCGTGGAACTTTTTTAGCGATTATACCGTTATGCTAACGTCCTGGTTCTTTGAAGCTTCAAAATTTGGGTAATGGCAGTGTATTTGGTTCTATTTAGTCTAAGGATGCAACGACGTAAATACTGAATGACTCGTGTCCAAATGCGATGAATTTGTAAGCATATATCTAGCCTACATTTAGAGATAGATGTCAATTAAGCATCTGACTTTTCTCTGAGGATATTTGCATACTTCTAGGGGTGGTTCGGAAGTCATATTAAGCAAACTTATAGACAAAAAACATCCAATTTCTTTGTAGCTATAGTTTTTATGGCACCACATCAGCATTCGAATTTAGATATAATTCCGATACAGATAATGGCTCGACGCGAAAGTCACAGACAAGCTTAGTAATGTTTATATCCAAACGATTTACCGATTGTTGAGTAGAGTGTTTCTATTAATATTAGCACGGTTCACCAGAGTTTATTGACAAAATAATAAATTAACAAGCGAGATAGTGCTCACTTATTTTACCTTTGCATGTACATTGTACAAGTATAATCCAAGCTTAACTTTTTTCCGATTTACATAAAAAAAATATTTCGTATTTACCCTTAAGCAGCCGTAGCAATAATCACATTATCAAAACATACGAAGTTTCAAAGTTTTATTTTTATTAAAAAATATTTTTTCTTTTACACATTTTCAGAAGGAAGAGAATGCGTGAATTGTGGTGCAACATCAACGCCATTATGGCGGAGAGACGGAACAGGACATTATTTATGTAATGCCTGTGGTCTGTATTATAAAATGAATGGACAAAATAGGCCTCTTATAAAACCCAAAAGAAGACTGGTGAGTTATGTTTATTATCACAAAAAAAAATCGCTTTTCTTGGTTTTTGATTATATTACTGTCAAGCGTATATACGCGGTGCCGTTTCAGTGGAGAGTTCAGTGAACGCTTAAAAATATTGTTCTGTTTTGTCTTTTCGTTTTTAAGTGAAAATTAGTAAACTCGAAGCCTTGGGGTAGTTTCCACTTCATTTTTATGTTTTCACAAATTCATTTGAATTTTAAATTTATGAAATCGAAAGCAGTTGTGAGGTAAACCACCAATTTTCCTTTTGTTTGAATGGCTTCAAAACAATGAACCAGAATCCAAATATTGAATCATTCGTTTTCACTAAACCGAATCCCTTATTCCCCGTACATCCATAATCTACCGCAAGATATAAAATACGAAAAAAAAGCAAAATGTTTTATCGATGAATAATAATAAAAATGAATGTGATGTCTTAAGTCATAACTGTGGTTGCGTTTCAATTATTTTATATATTTTGTTGTCACGATCGTAGCCATACATAACTACCAAAAAAACACACATAACACGTAAAAAGATGGAAGCATAATCATACACACAAGAGATAATATATGATCGTGGCACGTTTCATGATTTTTCCGTTGTAAGTCAAGCATTCAATTTTAATTAATTCAATTAATGTAACACACATGCTACAAAACTTGCACATAATAATGAAATTATTGTGTGTAATGTGCACGTTAAATTGATTAGAATTTTTGTGAAGTGATTTTTTTCTCCCCGAAAAATATCTTTCAAAAGCAAAACGTTTGCCCTGGTTTGTCGGCTTATCCGACACCATTATCACATTGGATTCAAATCATTCAAATGAAAATCTGTTTCCAATTTTGTTTTTTCCTTCTCATTTCGGATCGATTGTAATTACGATGGCCTAAATGGAGAACCAATGTGCATTTGGAGTGTTCAAGTGTAAAATGTGTTTAAATGGAAAACTTATTTTATGGAAATTAGTGTTAATAATTACACAACTTCGGATGTCGATATTATTAAACGTATTTAATTTCAGAATCAGATGCACTAGCGCATAAATCATTCGATGTGATTATGCATGGAAAATTCATATTTTCAATTGTTTTAAAGTGCAATTAGTTTCAAGGCAATAAAATAAAATTTATCGTCGATTATTTCATTAAAGTATTATATGTACAGTATGTACGGTGTATATATAGCATTGCTTACAATTTCTTAAACAAATGTTTGGGTAATTAAATTTTTTATTGACTTTTTAATCACACAGAGACGAACATACACCTGTCACTTACACTTATCCACTTTTTCAAGTAGAGATAATTTATATTCGATCCAACGGGTGTATGAATTCGGAATTGATGGGCATAGCAATTTATTGTGATATGAAAATTGACGATTTATAACGATTTTTTTTGGGTAAATTACGACCACGAGCCTACCATTACGTAATGATAATTATGTTTATTAGGCGCTTTTGGTTGGCATTGTGGTTTTGTGAGTGGCGTTTAATTATGGATTCTAAAGGGATTTTTTGGGGTTTGAATGACCTTTTATGGAGCAAGACGTTTTATGCGAAAGTTTGTAAAGAAATCGCCGAATTTCTTTAGAGCTTTTATGACTAAGCAACAGGTCTACTATCAAGGCTGAGTACGTGGTTTTCGATTATGGTCTTCTGTTACTTCTTTTGTTGATTCAAGATCGTGTACTTCATTTGTTTAAGAGCACGCTATGCTATGTAAGACAACATTAAACTCATCGAGTATTTCTGTCGTTATTGTCGATAACAGATGAATAGATTTTTGCACAAAAAATACCTTTTAATCTTTTTTTTTCTTTGACGATTGAAGTTTTACATTCGTAGACGTAAATACATATTTTCGAAACGATCGTAACGGTACAACGACAATTGTAAGTTCAAGTTTGGACAGTTGACTGTAATAAAGCTCAACAAATTCGATGGAAACAACCTTGTACGAAGATTTTTGTTCTTTCTGTTTTGTTGCAGTTATTCTTAGAATTTTCATTGCAAACAATAACATAAGTCAAGCGTACACGTTCGGTGATTGTATGGACTGGAACATTTTGAGCACTTTTTATTCAAATAATAATTTTTCGAGATTTTTTTTTATATTGTCTTCAAATCTGTAGTTGTTTTTTGTATCCGCATATATTGTGTATTACTGTCCACATCCATATAAAATGTCATTATTCACTTATTATTATGTATCCCGGGGAGGAGGCAGTAATATTATGCATATATGTGTACATGTATGTATTACGGGCCTAATCGTAAAAGATCTATATACTCACTGAAAGATATTTTCACTAAGACCGCTCCTTTCGCAGCGTGAAATGATCATGTTGGAGAGATTTTTTCCGTTCGTTGGTTCGTTCGTTTTTTCTTTTACTTGTAACCAGCAAATGTTTGCGTATCATTCATGATTATCCGACTGAAAACTTTTCTCGCAACAATTTTATTTCCATCAATTCAATATGATAACAGGGACACATTTCAGATTATTAAAAGTTTATCTCCTCGGGAAGACAACAACCAAAAAAAGTTTGTTTCTCTTCTTCGGGTGGTGGGTTTTTTTCTTTCTGATTATTTTTGATTCAAGTACTTGGCAGCACAGCAATTCCGTTTTTCTTTTATGAATTTTCGAAATATTTATGAGGGAAAAACCGGAGGAGTTCAGCGTTATCTCTTATATTCCACTTTATAAAACTTTGTACATTTGCTTCTGTAGAACGTATATATAAATAATATTTCTTTCTCCTCCTTTCTTGGTTTCTTTCGTCTCTTGTCGACTTGTAAACATATAATAAAACGAATGAACATTTTTTCTTTTTTTAAATTGATTTCTCAGAAATATTTTTTTTCCTTATGAAAACTAATATTTTTTTTTGTTGTTAATTATAGTAAAAATGCCACTAAGTGAGGATCATTTCCATTAAAATTATATTATAGTCCGAGAGAGGAATAAGTAATAAATGTCTTTCATAAAAATTAATTAATTAATACAGATTTATGTTAAGCATTTACACATTAAATACACATGTTTTTTCGGACATTTTACATTCGGACTAGCGCACAACAAGCGCACGTGAATTATGGTCGAATGATAATGAAATGGTTTTATTCAAAATTATGTTAATTTTTTTAACTGATAAAAATTATGTTGCCCGTCAAAATATCAGAAATTATTTGAGAAGTTTGTTTTTTCGTCTGTTTCTCTCTTCGTCGACTTCATTAAACCAAAAAAAATATTATTGTTTATGGTGCTGTTGTGGTGTGTTTGTTTTTTTTTCGATAAAGTATCAACATTCAGTTAATATCGATCGTAAGTTGTGTGTATCGAATTATCGACAATATTGATATGATTTTTGTGGAGAGATTGGTAGCAGCGATTATTAATTTGAAAGGTATAAAAAAAGAGCTTAATCAGTGAAATATTGTCTGTTGAGTGAATGTTCGTATGAAACGTGTGCTCGTTGGATTTTTGGTTTTTCCGTTTCATTTGCTCGTGTCACTTTTTTCGATTTTGAGTGTAGAACTGAGCCAGATTTATTTTTTCTTTCTTTTACAGTGTAGGGTTGGTACTATACGCGATTTTTAAGTGTTGCAAAGTCGGTCATCTTGCCTTTGTTCTATTTTTGTGAAGTTTGAATCTTTTACTTCATTAGTTAAAGTATTCGTGTTGCTGTAAATGGAAGAAGACCCTAAAGCCCACCAAAATAGGCCCTTTAATTTGGCAGGTTTTAATTGTTCTGCTCATTCTGTATTCAGTACTCATAATGACGACTTACTTTGCAAATATAATGTCGTTCTCAAGCTTTTCATTAAAAATTAAATACTAAAAATGAAACAAAACAAAAAAACTTTCCAACCTAAGCAATTGAATATATTATACATTCAAAGAGAGAACTTAATAATTGTCTACAAAGTTTCACACACAAGTTTATGTTAATGCTAAATAGTCAGGTAGCACATAATATTATTGAATGGTTTCTGAAAAAAATGTATTTAAAAGAATGTCTCTTATTACAACCATTAACATTACATTATATCATTATGCCTACGCATTATATATGAAAATGAACAAACAA
Organism: Bradysia coprophila; assembly: GCF_014529535.1. Taxonomy (NCBI): domain Eukaryota; kingdom Metazoa; phylum Arthropoda; class Insecta; order Diptera; family Sciaridae; genus Bradysia; species Bradysia coprophila. Next base: position 6,671,309 of record NW_023503293.1, on the reverse strand, counting down.
ATTATAAAATAAGAAGGGAAAAAAAACAGTTTTGTAAGTAAAACCTCAACTCTGCAGGTTACATACATTGATATAGGTAAGACAAGTGACTTTTCTTAAAAGAATTAATGATTGTCAAGGTGCATGCATGTTATTTTTATAAAAAGTAAATTTACCTTTAGCCAAATATATAAACATGCAGCTATTTTACAATGCTACATTGTAAACAATATTTTTTTTTGTGTCTCTTTACAATATAAGAACTGGAAGTTCAAACATCGCATAATTTGCTTCTGTATTTTTTTATTCAATAATTCGATCGTTTTAAATTAGTTCTTACAGCAAGGACATTGTGTGCAAGTGAAATTGAATGCTCGTTCTTTTAAGTAGCATCGAATTCGCGAATCCGGGTTTAGATTTTTTTTAGTTAGTCGAACAGTAACAGATTTAAAAAAAAAATAGTCAGAACTTTTAATAATTCAATTTGTAGCTACTGGAAAGTGTACGTTGTTGGTGAAACCATTCACTTACAGAGCATTTAAATGACATGACAACAAGTTTGTAATCGTTAAATCTGTTAATTCCGTCGTTAAAACTATTTTTGGTACAAAATCTGGTACTTCATTAATTCCAGCTTTTATTTTTCTATATAAAACCTTTCCGTCAGGCCAATAAGCTATAAGCTAAAAACCGGAGGACAAATCAGTTCCACTTACCAATTTCACACTGACCATGGAAAAACGTAAACGACCTGAAGAGCGTTACGACTGTAAGATTGATTTGTCGTGCCGCCTCGGTACGCATGTTTGAACGACTAAATTGTTTTCGTAATTGCTCTTTTTCAACCGTTGTAAGGTTGTGTTTAATTTTAATTAAATTATTGCAATTAATTAACGACATGAATGTAACATGGATAGGTTCCGATTACCACATACACCACCTGATATGAAGTGTCTAATAATCAAATTATTCGATCAGAAAATACAGCAACAACAAAAAATTGTGTACGAGAACATTGAAATTGTTAATTGAATTTATGCTAATTCACTTAACTATGAAGTTCACACCGAACGAGCCCATAACTCATCAATGCTGTAAAGTAAGAGAAAACGACGTTTATATTGAATAAAAATTGTGCAGCGATGCATTTACAACAAAACCTATAAAAGTGTTATGAAATACACATTTATATCCTCCTAAGCTGAATCATAATTCTTATTGGTTATTTAGAGAGAAGAAGCTGAAAAAAATATTATTAATAATAACAACAAACCACCGAAGCACTTACTGGTGGAAGAAAAAAAAATAAGGAAAAACGAGAACGAACGAACGACCAGAGAATAAAATAATAATAAAAACTAAACTGGCAATATTTATGCTGATTTCAAATGAATAAAAGAACAATCAAAATACTACTTAAAATCCACTCAATGATATTCTTTTGTCTTTCTAAAGTTTATGTTTATTTTCTGTTTGAATGGCTCTGTTATTTATTATCCGAAGATTTATTTTTCCCTTAGCTTGTGTTTTACCACCGTGTTTCACATCATTGATGTGACGCTTATTTTCAAATAATGGCCGCTGCTCTTTGAATTTAAAATGATTTAAAACAACCAAATCCACTGGATTTATTTAAAAAAGAAAAGAAACGAAAATACGAACAGCAGCAGCAGCAAAAAAAATCGTATTTTGATTTTTCTGTTCCGTATTACCTCCGAATTACACACAAGTTTTATGCGCTTAATACGGTTCTGAAAAGCGTGTGGTGTATTTATACCTAAAAAATGTATTGATGTAGAAGATGTAACATGAGGAACATTACAACTTTCGGTGGTACCGATTACTGTATTTTATTTAAACTTATTTTTTTTTTTGTCTTTTTACCCGATTCAATTTATATGTCAACGTAATTTTTTAATTTTCTTTTTGTTTACTTTATTGATGATGCAAGATGGCTAGTTCCCACGATGCACGATAATTTTTATTAATGTTTGCAGTGCAATTTACGATGAAAATTGAACAGGTGAAGGTGGAATAATTTTGTGTATTTTTCTCTGTCTCTCTCTCTTTTCGGGAAAAGTTTTTTTTTTCGTTTTATTTTTACAGTCTGTAATTATCTGTTTGGACAATCATTTGTGTCGAACGGTTGTGAATGTTATGTTTAACCTTCGGACGGCAAAATCATCCAAAAATTAAATACAATGAAGAAATGAGGTTCGAACACTGTCTCTAGTATTTCAATTTTTCAAGAAATCACTACGGTACGTTGGAAACTTTGTCAAACACATTCTATTCTATACTTAGGGATGGGATGGCTCAGTGGTTACGTACTAGCCTTCCACCAAAATGATCCGGGTTCGATTCCCGTGACAGACAAATTCCGCATGGAATTTTTCTAGCGATTATATCGCATGGGTAACGTCCTAAGTTCACTCAAGCTTCATAATTTGGGTAGTTGCGGTGTGTTTGGTGGCTGCAACGATGCACACACTGAATGAATCGTATAACGTAACCCAAATACGACGAATTTGTGTACATATGTCTAGCCTACATTAAGGCGAGATATCAATTTCGCACCTAACTTTCCTCAGAGAGTAATTACATACTTCGAGGCGTGGTTCGGAAGTCACGTAAAGCCGGTGGTCCAGACTGAACTTGTAATTGGCTGTAAAAGGCTGTTATACTGAGAAAAAGCCTGAAAATAAATTAGCTTTTGGTGGCTGCTTCAGTTCAGTAGTGTTTTAACCTTTTCGTGTTCACTTTTGAAGAATAAATTTATTTTAATAATTATATCCCTAAACTGGACGTGTCGAATTAGCGAATAATAAGAAAAATAACTGTTGTGCCTTTTATCGCTTTCAACACAGGTTCTTCATTTTTCCTTTAGAAGAAAACTGTTAGGGAATGCAATACCGTATCGGTTGTATAATAAGTTATTCAATATCACCTGAAGTTGATATGTAGTTTTGAATTGAGACCGAAGCTTTAAACCTTAGATTTCAAATAGAAAGAAGATTAGGTTCATGATTCGACGTTTGCTTGAAAGATTCAATTCAAATTATGGGTTATTACATCATTACTGTAGTATCGTTTAGGTAAAGAAGCTTCGGTTTGAAAACAATATTTTTAAGAATTGTTTTTTTTTTCGTCTTGAACACATTCTTGTTAACCGAATCTATTTGGAATATTTTACCGATATTTTGCTGCTATATACGAATATCCTATACATATATGCAATTTTATTGACTCCCCGGCCGTTGATCAAAGCGACTTTACCTCCAATAATTATAATGTTGTAAATCATTTGCTGGATATAAATTGTATGTAGCCAGGCCAACGATATGAAGTTAATTCAAAATTCCATAATGACATTGCACAACAGCAATATACGTTTGTGTATTATATAGATTATGTGCACCAAAAACTATCTAGATACGGTGTACGTACATATTTGTATTTACAACACATATATCCGAAATTAAAAGAATGAACGAAGAGAAGAAAAAAAAATCCGTATAATACACACCACAAAAATAACAATTCCACTTTAGTTATTTAATTTTTTTTTTATTATTTTTTTTTTATCATGTTAAATCATTGTTATTATTAGTATAAAATGACTCTTGAAAATTTTCATCTCTTAAAACTAGTTTTGTTTTGTTTGAAGTTTGTTATAACTTTTTGATTATTAGATACACAAAACTGAAATACAATAACAATAACTTATATTCATATGATTACGTTTATAAGCTATATTAAAATAAATAAAAGAAATAAAAATTTAGCTTTTCTTAAATTAAAAAAAGAAAAAAAAAATTTAATTGGATTCATATTCCATACAAATGTTATTTTTGTGTTATACTTTTGAAATCATAATTTTGTTTTTTATTTCCACATTTTTTTTCTCTTCATATCTCTTCTTCTCTACATACTCGTCTCTCGATTTTAATGTTGTTATTGCTTTCTTCTACTCTAACTATGATTATGATGATTATTTCCCTATGAAAATTTATTCAATTACTTAACACAATGGTATTGTAGCCGATTAATTGAAGATAACTGCCCATATTTAATACCGAGAAAATAAAATAAAATTATTTTTATAAACTAAAACTCGATAAATTTTGAAATCAATTTTTTTTGTTTTCGACTTTTGTTATTTCGAAAATTTATACGAACGTCGTTAAAGTGTAAACCAATTACTCGTTGGCTTGAACGGCATCATAAACTTTGATTAAATGAACTTGCTCTCGAATGAAACGAATCCATATGTTATGAAATATATACAGAGAGATAGAGAGGTCTTTTTGTTTTTGTTTTTACAGTAGAACCTCGTTAAATCATTCTAGATATTTATAACCATCAATTATCGCGATAGAATCTGATTTACGAACAGGAAGCGTGTATCAGCGTGTGTATAAATCCGTAATTCTGCTACTTCACTTTTAGGTTTACAATGTTCAGTGAATCTTTTACTTCACTTGACACACATTTTCTTATATAAGTAACGTCAGTTATAGCTCACCGCTTATGTTTGCCGCAGTTATCGATAAGAGATGTATACGAGTTTTTGATTTAGTAAGTTAGTATCGGAACTAAAGTCCGTCATCGGTTGAAAAAACACTAGCAATTTACCGGTGTTGAGATCGACAAATATGTTTCGTTTACCATTGTTTAACGTATGCTATAAACCGGAATACAATGGAAAAAACAGCATAAATGTCGATGTCAGCAACTTGCTCGTGTGTTTTGAAACTTATAAGAGGGTATTGCTTCCTTCTTTATTCGTTGTACATTAGCCGTCTCCAAAACGTGCGATCTGTTTAATTTTACCGTGCTTAAATGTTAAATTGTGATACACATTTCTCGAAAAAGGTTCTGCTCACCGGGAATTGATTCTTAAACTTAACTAAACTTAATTTATTTACTACTGCTGTGACATATCACTTCGATGTGATACTTGCTGAACCAATGACCTAATTCTGTGATCAGAGTACCATTCCGTCTAGACTCAGATAACAAGTTCAACTTCATTTTACCGAAATAAATTGAATTTTTAGCAAACCTAAGTATTTTTCATCACTTAAGGTGCACTGGAATGGTAGATAGATTGGACGATGTTAAAATAAGAAGTAATAATATGCAACACATCCGATAAATTCGGTTCATACAAGCCAGATATAATTCTAACAGAAAAGGATAGATAGAATCGAAATGAAATAACCGAAACTCTTTGCACTTGTTGATCGGTGCTGATACAAACTTATTTTCGTTGCAGCGGCTTTCAGATGCCAATTATTTTTAAAATGGAAATGAAAATATGAGGCTCCGAAATGTCTAAAGCAAAAAACGAAGAAGTTAAAAATTGACTTCAGGTGAACAGTGCTTTACTGTTGGCTGGTGTTGCAGAAAACCAGATCGAAATAATAATTAAATTCCATCAATGCAAAAGTAGGAGGAGGTTTTTCTTTATCACAATTATTGCTGGTCAATTTATGATGGTATTTTCACACTCACTTGCACCGCAACCATATTGTAAATGAAGTAGATACAGAAAAAAAAACAAAATTTTATGCATAAAAGAATATGTTGATTCTGCATTGCTAATAATTTCTGCGTTGCTATGGTGTATGGTTGGTAAATATGCAGTGTAGGCTTCATGTTAGCTGAAGTTTCCGAATATATTTTTGGTGGTTTATGTATATCATTATTGTAATAATATTTTCAAGATTACATTTCTCTCTGCGGCAAAATTGAGATATGTATTGGACCCGTGTGGCTGTGGAACACGAAGAATGGAAAAAAATATGAGGAAAAAATTTTACAAGCGAGATTTTTCAGTTGATGTTTTTTTTTTCTCTTCACTTCTTTTAATACACCAAACATTTCGAGTATCGATAGATGTATAATACAACCGCCAATTTTACAACTTTCGTAACCCAGATACAGCCAATTCATTATTGTTCCGACACGCCCTCCTTTGATTTAAGATTTCTTATGCGAAAATTTCAATGGATTTTATATACACATTCAATAAAAGAGCAGATTTTTAAAGTTGTAAAATATAAAATATTTTTGTGTTGTATACCAGTTGTTTAGTGGTTAACTACGACCATATTTTCTAAACATTTTATGAATTTTATATGTTTAAAAAAAAATAGTCTCTCGACAAAACATTTTCACAATTTTGCAACATTTAAAACGGAACGATTGATGAATAGAAGAGAAAAAAAATAATTTATTTTTTTCTTAATTATTGGGGGCATAATTAACAATATCAAAATAGCGAGAGATTTAAAATTGGTTTCCATTCATTCCGTTTTTTTTTTTCATTATATTTGTAAACCATTGAAGAAGAATATTAAATTTTACAACACACGGCTAAATGGTTGAACATAATCCTAGTTACAAATACGTTGCACAATTTTCATAATAATAATTATTGTTCTCCGGCTTATTGCCGATGTGTATAGAGATGTACGGTGCCGTATCACAAACATTATAACAAAACAGCACACCATTATTTTATGGTGGAATATCAAGGTGGATATGCTTGTTATATGCTTAAGGTCAATAAATCAAAATTGAATGGTTCATCAGCCGCACAACAATATCCTGTAGAAAATGATGAAAAATATGTTAAAATATAAAATCAACCTTTTTTTTATGAAAAACAAAATATGAAAAAAAAACTTTTTGAAGCAGAGGAGTTTTTGTTTTTATTATTTATCCGTAAAGGTTATTTTCACGTTCTTTTATTTAATTTTTTACTTTTTTTGGTATTACTTTGTTGTTATTTTATTTATACTTTAATTCTTATTTGCTTATATATATATTTCGCAACATCCCAATCTGTCTAATAAGATTCTTGTAAAATAAATTGATTTTTCATAGTTTTCTCACGATATACATATACTAAAAAAAGGCATTTATGCAACGGGAGGACTTATAACAGAATTTTCGATACGTTTTTTTCTTCTTCATATTTTTTGGGCCATCGTGGACGTATTGGGTAGCGCTTCTATACATCTATTCCATTGATTTGATACTATATATATTTAACCTGCATCAATGCGGAGTACGACGATGATTTAATATGGTTTTGGCACAAAACTGTAATTAACGGATTTCATTCAGACAGAGGCAAACCCCCATTTAATATTTTCTCAAGCCACTATACACGTATTGTACAATTCATACACACATGAGATGCGTGTGTTATGTGTTATTGGCGATTAATCGATTTGCTGGTAATGGGATATTGTGGCTGAAAGCTCAAGTAGGTAGCGTTAGCGAGTGCTTTCTTCTGTTCCATTGTCTAGCATCCGGTTTGTGGTCGAAATATCACCTAGTTTACGTACACAAATGACGTCACACCGGTGGATATGGAGTGGGAGTTTGAGGAAATGACCTTTTGACCTTTCTTGTTTGAGAGAGGAGGATGGGGCTTCATAAAGTTTAATACAATAGCGTGATGTCACTTGTGTACGGCCACATATCAGGGCGTTACTGAAACTCCTTATTTCAGTGAATCAGAAGGAAATGTGTTAGTTACATGGCAGAGAGATTGCAATTTTTACTAATAAGTCGTCGTAACGCTAACTCTCCATACATTTTGCTTGGGGACAGTACATATAATTTGCAAGTTTTATCTATCCTATAGTAAAAATTGGCGATTCTCTGACGATGAGTTTTCAAATCGATATATTGCTTATACTCCCGATCTTATCCTATGACTTAGATTGAAGATCTGAAAGTGTTGTTCAGCCCCAAATTCTTTATGGACTGAATGAACTGAGAAAATACTCACACTTGCCCGAATATTTATGTCTATTAGTACACCTCCAAATCCAATATAGCTTTTCACGCAATCCAACAAAACCAAAAAAAACAATACCTTTCGAACTCCAGCCATTTATTAATTTAATCGATCCGAATACTATGTCTTATAGGAGGTAGTTATACACACGGTGTGTGTCTGTATAATATGGTAACATATTATTCACCATCACCATGTACTCGGTATATAAAGCAATAAATATTAAATTACCATGTGAATAAATCATTCCATCATAAATAAATCCATACAAATGAATAATTATGTGACTGGAATTGTGCTTTTATTTTTCAATACATAAAAACCAACTAATAAATTCTTAATGTGTCTAATGATTTTGTTTACACCTTTTATGGTTGCTAGGACACACAATAATATGGAAGTCAATTCTCCTCTACGGTTAAACCTACCCATGCCTTTATGGTGAATGTCAAAGATATATTAAAAATACACAACGATTTTCGAGCTCAATTTTTTTTTCTTTTTTTTTTTTTGGTGTATAATCAAATAGAATTATCTATCGTGTGTGCTCAAAATTATAGACAATTTAGTATGTGGGATTGCACATTATTAAATTAGATAGGGAAAAAAATATATAAATAAATACAGACAGCACGTATAGAAACATTTGTGTACAATGTACATGCTGCTGATTATAATATTATATTATAATCACTGGCGATGAAAATAAGCTAAGATCTGTCATTGAGATAATTTACCGGGTTGCAATTCTTTTTTTGTTGCAATTAAAATTGTGAACAATATTGAAAAGTTTAGACGATTTTATCAAAGTGGGTAACCGCTAGTGAGGACACTGGTGATACCGACGATTACAACCATTTTTGGTCTATTGATTTTCCTTGACATTTTTACCACAAAAAGCCGCCGAAAACAAAAACATAAATACCATGCAGTCCAGTGATTTAATGGGTCGGTTTAGAGTTCATAGTAGTGAAGTGGAAGTCATCCGAGAAACGTAATAACAGGTCATCCGTAACACTCGTCATCCAACCTTTTATCGTTTTATTTCATGAATTATTTAGTATTCTTGTCTCTCCCCAAAACAGCTGTAGATGCTCTACTGACATTAATTTTTTTTGTAAGCTTATCCACTGCTGGATGTATGCTTTATCTACACTGTTCGTTTATGTCGTTAGTCCATCTATAGCCAATGTATCCATCTATCCGTTTCATTGCTCATTGTTTTTGCATAATTGTCATTGCCTTTTTTGGGTATTTCTGAAAAATTCTGGAAAATACCCGAAAATTCTAAAATAGATCCGAAAAATTGACCTATCACATACGGCTATTCACCTGTTATCGATAACGACGACAAAAATAATGACAAGCTCAGTGTAATACTTTGATCAACGGAAGTAATACACCCGATAATAGTGGTCAGTAACAGGTTAAGGAATGAAATTCAGATTTTATTTCGGAATTTTTGGAATTTTCACAATTTTTCGATTGTTGGTCGTTTTATTCAAATCCAATTTACCAATGCTGTTTGCTCCATGACCAGGACATAAATGTCGACCAGAAAGTTACTCGATAAAATTTACTTAATGAAACTTTGTGCGATCCCTTTAGGTGTTTTTCTCACGCTAAGATTGAACTTTTAAACTGAAATCTATTCCAATTTTCTAGTGGTCCTAGTGGTTTTTGTTGGTGAATCAACAGCAAAATTAGGTTAGGTGGTTTTTGGATGCTTCTCAAAAGATAAGCAGAAACCCAGATCGAATATTTCTCCTTTCCCAGCTACATGTTCTCACTTTTCTTACCAGGGAAATTTCCCAGTTTTTGTTAGGAAGTCATTGAGTCGTTTTCCATCTAAATATGGCAGATCCATATGTTGGAGTTCATATTGCCCGAATCAACATAATTGCGGCGAATCATCAGAATTAATTTCTAAGATTTGGAATCGATTTAAAAAAAATTCTATCCAGGCAAATTGAGCAAAAATTATTTTTATTTTAGTCGGTAGAGGTTCAAGAAGTGGTTGAATAATAATTCAATGAAATGTTATTACAACCCAATGCAATGTTCAATTAAAATATAATTCAACCACGCATAGTTTGACCAAAAAAAAATAATTAAAAAACGAAAGACAACAACGACGTCCAAAAACAAAATTAAATTAAAAAATACTTCTAGCAAATAATTTATTCAGGATATCGACATATATCGCACACATATATGGTCCGTATTTTGACAAGTTAATTAATTACAATTAAGCTACGAGAAATGTCATGATTATTAAAACGAATTCGGACAAGAGATTCAAAGCACAAAAGAAATATAAAGAGGTATATACAACCATTCATAAACATAATACCCGGAGCATACGAAATTCATGTATAGAAAAGAGTAGTGGGTCTTCTACATACATTATAAAATGCGGTTTAATTGTGTACCTATATCTAAAATATAAATAAATAAATAAACATATAGACGTACATATATATATCGTATGTATGTGTGTGACCCAGCTGTCAAATTTAATTGGAAGCTGATCTCACCGATAAAACCAATTTCCATTTAAATATATACAAAGAACTTAAGTTCGTCTTGAAGAGAACACTTTACTTTTGTCGTTTTATATGTGCATTGAGGATTTGGCTGGCATGTTAAACAATTTAATGCGCTGGCATGGATTTGTGTTCCTACTTGTACATTTTCTCTCATTCATTTTTTGTTTTATTATTTGTTCTTATGTGTGTCGTCTATTTTACATTATTCGGGAGGCTTTTTTTGGTAGCGCACATCAGCTTTATTCATTTATCAGCATCACACATAGAATCTGATCTCAAATTAATATTTTGGTTTAATTTAGAAATGGATTTGAAGGTATTATGAATGTTAATGATATTGCTAGACGATGTGGTTCCGGCTTTGGTAGTCATAGTGTCTACTGACGAGAGTTTGAAGATGTTCAGAATATTAGGACTAGGTCACTGAAAAATAGTTCCGTGCAAGTGACAGAGACAAAATCAGATCGAAGGATTGTTCTTTACATATTCTTGCGCTTCATCTATTCCACATATTTGACCACTCTACATCATTTATTAATATCGGTTTAGCTATAAACTCCACTGTCTGCAGTACAAAAATAAACCAGGGCCTATTTTAAGGAAATTAAATTTCCAAAAATTCTTAAATTTTTCCATCACTTTTCGTCATTTTATCAAAAAACACAACAGATTGCATCGTAAATGTTGTTTTTACTGCCTTTTTAGTTGTTTTTCATGTCTTTGAGCTTAACTGATTACTTCGGAATGAAATCTAACAGAAAACAAAATTTGGAAATTTTAAGAATTTTTGTGAAATTTAGGAAATTTTTGGAAATTAAATTCCTTAAAATAAGCCCTGAATAAACACCGATTCAAATTACGGAATATTCATCTGCTATCGGCAACCATGATAAAATAGGCTGTGAGCTCCTTATGCTCTTTTTTATGTCAAAACGAATGTCGAAACAATTGAAGTAGAGGATTTTGCATTCAACAAAAAAAATTATAGATTCAATACGATATGTTCGCCCTTTATGGTTAACCTTGTTGTTGAAGTCATTAATTCACCCATCCATCGTCTAGACCCATTTTTTCTGGTATTCTCTCTTAAAAGAAGGATCTACGCATTCCAATGTTTCTACTGACCGTGGTGTCGTTTGTTCCGACACCCTACATTATGATTGAATTCAAAAGTGAACTGCTCTGATTATCAAGGCTGTGTGTATTTTTCGTGTAGAAATATTTTTTGTGTTTGCAACGTTTATTTATCACACGCAAACGGAACTTAAAAATTGAACGATTTGATGAAAAAAAAAGTTCGTCTAAAAATAGAAATAATAAATTTGAACAAAATCTCCTCGAACCGTTTTAGTCGATGTATATAAATTATTGATTTTAATTGTCGTTTTGTGTGTGCGGCAGCTTTTTTTTTGTTACCCCCGTATAAGTACACATTTTTACCGGCTGAATCGTAATTACATTTTGATCTATAGCCAGAACCATACACAAACAATTGTGAATGTGTATATGTAAAGTATACCCATCAAGCATAGAAATGACAAGGCAGCAAGAATGCTCCACTACACACCATACACTTTATATCGTGTACAGAAAACAATTCTCAGCCAGAAAATTTATACACAGTACACACATAGTAATATTATTGTGGGGTGAAATATCGACCAATCACGTGATTTAGGAAAAACCTTAGCAACACCATGAAAATGCTTGACAACGCATCGTTAAAATTTACCACGCCCATGTTTAGCTGAAGAGTGCTGAGAATGCACATATTCCGTTCTCTGTGTGGTTTTTTTGTGAATGAATGGTTTTTTTTCTGGTAGCATTTGTGAGCCACTTATTGGAAAACTATTAAAATAACTGGCATTTTATTGGAATAGTTAATTGATGATAGAGGGCATGTGTAGTAAGTTGTAAGCGTTTAGTCGGCAGTTTTATTTTTCGGAGGGTTTTTTTTGTTAATGGGATAGATATTGGTTAGAGATGTGGTTATATACTAATCAAATAATAATTAGTGAGCAAAATATGCTACAGCTGAACCAAAGGTCAATAAATAGAACTGGAAATTAATTTATCAAATAATTTAAACAAAACATTTTTGGTGGGAGTTAATCAATTACGTTGTTGTTCATTAGTCGTAATGTAAATCCATTGGGTCAATGTCGATTGCTCATCGAAAATTTTCTAGTTCGTCTCAAGATTAGTCATATCGATCCGTATAGCAGACAAAAATTATTGAATCTTATTGTTCAAGAACGGTCAAACGTTTTACAAACGCTCTTAAATTTCTTACAAATCATTTATTTGAAAATTGTCACTAGACTATCTCATATCATCTTTGGCTATCTGATTTTTAGGTTGAAAGATTTGATTAGTTCTAGACAACCATTCTTAAACAATATCCTTTACATGCTACATGCGTACTTTCCACGTTTCAAGCACATCTTTGGAGTCGCTCGGCTTCGCCTTGGATTAACCAAATTCACACTAAAACTGGATGAAAACATCAGATTCTATCTGGAATTATTCACTATTCAAACCACCCTTATTTTTGACCTTTCTCAGAAAAGACTCGATTTGGCGTACTGCTTTAGTCTTCAGTGTATTTATTCAGTCTTAAAACAGTATAGAGATGGAAGAATTTCGTGTATTATTCGGAATAAGATCCTTTCGTATCAGGGCTTATTTATATAAGCGATTCCGCTTCTTAGAGTTTTCAAATAAAAACAGTTTCTACATTCCAATATTGGAGACGATTCACAACGCATCTGAAACGAGTCAAACAACACTGCAGCGAATGGTTTTCAAGCCATCACATCAGTGACATTCACATTGTGTATTCAAAGGCATTTTAATACGTATGAATAAAATGGCAAAACGAAATGTTTTAATTGTGTCAATAATATTGTTAACATTTTGTGCATATAAAATACGAACGGAGAGTAAATATTTACACAAATTCACCTCGAAAATTAACATAATTGTCTACAACAGCGACGATTGTCTTGTGTTTTTTTTTCACGTTTTGGATGAGTTATATATTTGAATATATATGCACATCATCAGTCATTTTAATTAATAATTTATTCAACAACAAGCCTGAGAACTAACCAAATTTGTTTCCTAACGAAAAATCGTAAAACATTTTTTTTTTTCATAAAATTTATTTCAAACCATTTCAATATATCGACACATAATATCTGAGATTTTTGGATGTTTTTATTCATAAAAACAAATATTTCGATATTGTTTTAGTGTTTGAAATCACGGAAATAGATTCATTCCTTTTTATAATAAATAAATAAAAAAAATCCGAAAAAAGCGCCTTGCTTTTTACACACAGCAAAATTCCGTTTCATATTCAAAATTCCACATATTTTAGTGTTGTGAATAATATGAATCATTCAAGTTAATATTTCTGACCATTCCGTTTGGAATTGTAAGTTGTAGGTTATACGACAACGTATGGACACATATAATACGTTAAGCAAATATGAATATAGAAATGGAAAATTACATATATAAAAAAGCAACAACAACAAAAAACAATAAAAAACCTAACACTTTAATATAACATTTTTTTCATGTAATTTATATATATTTTATATTATCCTACTCAAAGGGTCATCCATCTATGTCATATCGAGTGACATTCGTATTTGAAATTAATTGATCGAACCAACCTGTGTCCCAAAAGAATCAAAGATAAAATACAAGTCATGCACTCACACAGTAAATTATATGAAAAAAAAAATATTTTATATATAGGCAAAACGGATGAAGAAAAAAAAATATTTTTAATATTGAAAATTAATCAAAATGTGGGTAGATATCTGGAGATGATGATGAAGAATAAGAAGACAAAAAAATATTTATAACTTTCGATTGAACGTTTAAATTATTGATTGTCCATGTCCACAAAAGTTTTTTTTTGTCTTACTTATACTCGTTCTGAATTCTTAGGACGCGGTCGTTATTGTAAATCTAAGTCATGATGATCCTAGGTTCCGCTTATTCTACATTTGACTTTAACGAACTCCAATTTTCACAAAACAAACATCTAAATTGTACAGTTGCACACCCTATCTATGCACCATACGCCTCATATGATAATTTCACATTTGAAAAGTGTATTTCACATACTTATAGTATACGTCAGAGGAATTTAGATGGGAATTTGCTTCATTGGATTTTCAGCTGGTTCACTCATTTAAAAAAAAATGATTTAACGTCTTTAAATTGGTTTATCACGAGTATGTGTGTAGCTATTTTACCAGGATGTATTTTAGGAATTTTGTTCCTAGAGATTCTTTTAAAGAAATGACTAAATTTAAGAATTCAAGAATTTTAAGGATTTTTTTTAGAATATTTAGACAGTTTATCCACCCGTGTAAACAAACGGTTTTCTATGTATGAGTGGACCAGCTGAAGTATTTTCTCCCCTCCGCTGAAACTTCGAAAGCCTAATCTGTAGAAAATGTTGTGCTTACCTCGGAAAAACGTTGGAAATTGCATTTTCTCCGAAGATTTAAGACTTTTTTCCCTACTTTTCAGAATTAACTTAACTTGACGGATGCCGAGAACCATAAACCAAAACTCATCTGTTATAGATAACGATGGCTATACAAATAAACAAGAAGACCTCTGTAGCATTCTTATGTAGCAAAATCTTTGCTTAAACTAATGAAGTAAAAGATTTTTTATCATACACGATGGACATCTACCAGCAGAAATAACAGATTTATTATTACACGGGGTAACATCTATAAGGGGTTTTAGATATTTCTATGCCGAAAACCCGAAGAATGTTCATTTAGGAAAGTGTATAATTTAAGTTTCATGCGTTGGAACAATGGAAATACTAGATTATAGTGACTAACCAGTAACTAGTAGTAGAAATGTAGCAATCAATGTAATTATTTCGCAATGTTTTACTAATAATTTATTTTTCTATCTTTCCAGTCACTACAAAGTGCTGCTAGACGAGCAGGAACATCCTGTGCGAATTGTAAAACAACAACAACAACGCTATGGCGAAGAAACCAAAGTGGTGAACCCGTTTGTAATGCATGTGGACTTTATTATAAATTACACAATGTGAGTATTACAATAAGATTGAGGAAAAAAACTGAAACAACATCAACAGTCAAGAGTCAGATTAAAAACGTTTTCGATTCACTGAAAATTGGACACAAAATGTCTATCCAAAGTAATGTTACAACTCGTAAAAACAATATGAAATTCATGATCGGATTTTATTTGGGATATCGGTTTTTTGAAGAGAAGAAGAAGAAAAAAAAACTCCAAACCGAAGATTGATGATGAATCTCGGATTTGTTCTCGTAAAACTGCTTACTAATATTTCTGATTAAAATGCATGTTTAAATAATTAATCGAAACACTTATAACGATGATTATAAAATGGTCGACATTAATTTAAAGAAAGGAAAAAAACGATTTTTTGATCGGGGAGAAGAAGACGACGAAGAAATAAAACATATCCAAAAATACCATGACTGTGCAAATCTGCCATAAAGAAAAATCGTTTGTTTATTCCTCATTGAACGTAGGTTACCTTTTGTAAATTCTTCATGTTTTCGTATTTTTTTTTTTCGTTGTTGTTGTTGTTGATGATGATTTCCAAATCATTTATTATCCAAATAATAGTTCAATCGTTTATGGCCAATATAAACAATCAAATCGAACAACGAAAACGAACCGAGAAAAAAAAATTATCGAATTATCTCACTTTCATCGCGGATCATAATTTAGGGATGTGTATTTCGTTGTTTTAACACCTTTTCGTAACATAAAACCCATAATTAATATTCTCTCGTGGTTTTTTTTGGAAATGCTGTTGATACACACTGCATCTTAAACACTCTCTTCACATGGGATATTATGATAAATGATTTTAGGATCTTCCTTTGTCAAAAGTTTTTTTTTCTTTCTTTCTAATTTTCATTCGAAGTTATGATGTAATGATGCGTGTAATGGTCATCCGATTTAAGGGCACGTTAGGGATTGGTCACGAAAACGATTTATTTTTGAAGCAGTTTCATTTCGTCGATCAGTGTAAATGATATTTTGATGAGAAGAGGAAATTATACCTGCCGTGTTAATACAAATCCCTAAATGTAAGTTAGATTGTTAGCTTTACAAAGCTTTTGAAAGCTTTTGTGAACTAGTGGTATCTCCATTTAGTAGACTCCATTTAGCTTTGAGAACTCTTAAGTTAATTCCGAAATACAAATAACTGGAATAAATCATTACGGCTAGTAGTACGATTCATTAGAAATTACACCGTGAATAAAAAAAATAAAATTCGTAGAGGAGTTGATAGAGATTTAGTTTAGAATGCAATTTTTTAAAGATTAATGTTGCTTATGTTTGCGGCCGATTGCAGACCTTTGTTTCTGGGTCTAAATTGTAATTTTCTGCATCAAAAGCCGTTTTTCCTCGGCTTTTATCCCAAACAATAGATGATCTAATGGTGTCCGCACGTTAGTAAGCGGGCGTGACGCAAGTCCACTACCCAAAAAGTTTAAAAAAAATTGTTGGTTTTGGAATCCTTAGAATTTGTTAAGTTTTAACGTTTGCAACACCTCAATGAAGCGAAGATCGGCGCCACTGATCCCCACTTATTGTATTCAATATCATCAATGTAGTCCGATAAAGTTCTAATTTGTAAATCTAGGACGAGATCGCTAATTCAACCGTAAAGAAGGGATTCTAAGAAAATAATTTTTATTTGTGTGTGAAACGGTTTCCTTATTTGAATCGAACCTTTCACAAACAGCTATTTTACAATAATGTCTGATTAATGCCACCTATTTTGGCAATAAACAAATGTCCAAGCTATTGAGTTAAAGGATTTTTTTTATCAATCATTTTTGAGCGTCATTATACCAATTTAAATGTCTCTGCGACATCAGTCAATCTATTTTTCCAAATGGATAAGACGATTATGTGAACCGTTTACTCATTCATTATTTTTTTAAGCTGAATTGTCCAGTCACCATCCGCAACCATTGTCGAATTTATAAAGAAAAAAAAAGTTGAAACACTAACCTCCTACCACATGTAATTCTTAAAAAAAAAAGTTAAAATATAAATAAACGAAAAATACGTAACTAATCAATGATTACGCGCTACACACAATAATACAATTGTTTAACAACGCAACAGAACAAATGAATGAAAGAACGTTACCTCCCAATTCTTTGTATAATACCAATAATACGTTTGCTCGAACAATTACGTTCGAATAACAATAAAATGAAGCGAGTACTCAATAACTATGCTGCATAACATCCTGGAAATGTTTTAGACACATAGAGTAGATATTACCTCTATGTATACCAAAGTTGTAAATTACATAATACGTTAATTCCACATTATGCTCGGTAACAGTCATCATATGCATAGCATATATACAAAAAAAATCATCTCTTTCTTTCTCTGTTTTTCTCCCGTGCATATCGGGTCTTTGTATAAATAAATTTTATTTTTAAATACGAAAAAAAAACTTTTCATATTGTGTTCAAATGTGCATTACATAGCCAAAGGTTAGGTACAATTATTTCTCTCTTTTTTTTTCGAAATTACCTATAAAAGTAATAATTGCAAAAAGGTAACATAAAATAGCAATTCCATTCAAACATTATTTTATGTGTGTACCCGAATAAATCGGTTGACTGAGTAGAATATGCCCCTTGACAAACAGAGAAGAGGAAAAAAAAATGTATAAACAGAATAAGGAATTGTTTAAACATAATGTGAATTTACCGCTTATGTTTACCTCTCTGTACAGACTAGCGGGTTTTCGGGTATTACCCAGTGATACGTGTATAGATGTATGTAGAGGAAAAACAAATTGTGTCACACAATATATCAGAAAAAGTATCAATTTCAATTTACAATAAAAATTGTACAATAGCGGCAATCGGTAAAGTATGTTAGTAAGTGATACTCGAACGCAAAATGGGTAATTTGCTAGGCTATGGATGGAAACTTATGAATTTCAATGCGAAAAATGTTTATATATTTTAATGCATATTATACAATTTGCCGTGTCCGTATGGTTGAATGCATTTTTATTTTTAGAGAACAGAGGAGGAGGCAAAAAAAATGCAGAAACAATTTTAAGTAGTGCCTTTGAAACTCGGTGATATTTATTCAACGATTTTTCTTTAGAAAAGATTAGTGAGAGAGGAGCTCCGTTATACGGTTCTAGAGGATATGTTAAATGGAAAGTACTTATTGACATAATGGCACGGTGAATGTAATTCTGATTTCTTTTTCTTTGCACCGTTGGTGGATGGGAAGCTGTTTTGTTATGAAAAGTGAAAAATGAAGTATGTTTCACGTCAATGTTTCTTCGTAGATTTTGTCACAGATGCTATCTGTGGCTCTGAAGACCGTTTATGAGGACTATTGAGAAAAAAGCAAAATTGCAGTTATGAATTTGCTATTGTTGCAATATCATCCTTCGCTTAAAAGATGAAATAGATAATTAAGATGAATCGGACGATCCAGCTATGATTCCTTGACAGATTTTTGGGACTAGAGAAACATGTAACTGGAATCTTCTAAAGTTTCAATCTAGCCTTCCAGTGACTGGCTATGACTGGCTGAGATTGACAATTATGCTTCGTTTTCCATTGTTTGACGTATGCTTACAAATAGGCTTACAATAGAGCATAGATGTCGGTTTGAGCAATTGAAAATTGAAAGAAATTTTTCGGCCTTAACCAATATAACCATTCACGAAATAAAAAAAAATCGTGTTGATCACGTCAGCACCGCTGTTATCGACAATGTCTAAGCGAGGGGTGTGGCGTTCACACAAATGAAGTAAAAGATTTTGCATTCACAGCCGTTAGTGTGATTTTTGAAAGAGTAATCCCTTCAACTCTGATTAATTCCCGAAAGAAGAAATTCTTCAAATATGATACCAAAAAAAAACGCCATCACTTATCACAGGACCAACCCAAGCATCACCGACAGCACACCGAAAACTTTCGCAGCAACCGAATCTATTTCCAGTGATTCATTCGTTTTCCATGGAAAAAAGGGCGACTGCATTTTCAATTTTGTTGAAGGAACTCGGTAAATTCCATTACACACAAGAAATGAGATTTATCTGAAATGTAAAATGAGGAAACATCTGAAAATGTTTGTGCTGTGTGTAGTAGAGAAAGATATTCAAACTGCTTCTTTTAAGATCTGCTCCATTTATATCTAATCAAATTCCCTAATCTTTTACACAAAATATCTGTTTCTGATCTGAATTTCTCTGTTCAAGATGTATACGTCGACAGACTCATAAATATCTCGTTTTCCTCTCTCTATATATACACAAACGTACGTACATAGCATAGCACACATTAATATAAAAGAGTTTCTATTAAGTCTTTTGAATCGCACACAGAAAAAAAAATCAACATTTTTGGCTTGAGATGTGATGATTTGATATCAATCATGTTTTTGGATGTGTTGTATATATATTTTCGTTCAGTTTTGTTTGGACAATGTCCGATCAGATAAAATATAATTGCAGTCGTGAAATAATTAGATTAGTTTTGTGTTTCTGATGTTGAGGCAATTTTTTTCTTCTGCTTTTTGTCGACTTCTTAGTAATTTATATTTCGAATCCGAAAGAAAAACTTTCAATTAAAATCTTTGTGCAGATGAATTTCAACTTGTTCCATGTTAAGGGTGCTAGATTTTCTAGAATATTTGTACAGAAACTCTAAAGTTTGTTTTCATCGTTTAGACTCTGTCTTGGTATCTTGCATCTTGGTGTGTTATCGCATTGTTTAATATACTATAAAGGGACCACAGCCATAACCAGCGGAAGATTTACATTGTCGATCCGGGTATCCCGGGTAATACTTCAGGACGTTGTTAGACAATGCAATTAATAAAATCACACGAGTGTTCGTACATTTCACACGACATTCTTTTAAACGCAATTTGTTAGCTTTATTACCTTTCGTGACAACACTGTGACCCATCCTGAGCAAATTATAATTGAGCGATTGCCGTCCCCCTCCCACATTTTCTCAGCGTTTACAATTACCATTATTTCTGCTACTTATTTCCATAGTTTTTTGTTTTCCTTCCATTACACGAAAATACATTATAATCTTGAACAAATGTTCACACAACATCATCAGGTGTAACACTTTGTTGCATATTTCTTTCTCGTTATAAATAATTTGATGTTTTTTGCTGCTATGTACAAAAAGAAGAATTTTTAATTGGATACTGTGAGCACATAGAAATGGTTTGTTGTATGTTATCGACAACGACGACAAACATAAGCGATCAGGTCTTGTTCTCCAAAAACACAGCAAAATATATGCTCAAACTGAAGTTAAACCTAATGAAGTAGAAGATTTGGTACCAACCATAAAGTTAATCAAACCAAAGAAGTAGCAGATTACAGATTCAATGATTCTATCAGGGTACTCCTTCCGTATGTAAGTAACTGTAGGAGACGGATCTGCGTAGGACTCGATTTTATGTACGTACAGGAGTGAGATTCTCATTTTTTACAGTCACGTCACTTCTAAGCTCTAATATTTTCGGAAAATTGCATTCATCACAAAGGAGCGTGAAATTTTCCCTGCAAAAACTTATAATAATCACACATTAAGCTAAATGTAGCGAAACAGAGTGAAGTGTTCACACCATCGTCCCCATCCCCGAACTGATAATTTTAATTTCTCTGACGAAACTCAAGGCTCAAATACGTTGTTCATCATTAACTTATTCGTCGATAGATTATTAGCTTCGTCAAATGATGCATTAACCCAATAAATCGTTTCCCGAAAAGGAAAAAAAATATTTACGACTTTCGCATGCGATACACTTACCACACGACTATTTAATATTTTTGTGCAATTCATGCCATCCCCGAAAATACTCATGGTTTATATATATATTCAAAAGCCGTAAACAGCGTAAAAGTAATCACATTGTATTTAAACCCATAATGAATGGAATATTACATGCAAACGCCAAGTCATTTTCTCGAATGGAAGAACTTGAATGAATGGATGTGAGTGAATTAAAATATTTGCTATTTAACATTTTTGGAGACACTCAATTAAATCTAATAAATGACTTTCATCTGTAAGCAAATGAGCAAACACAAGCATATGTTTGTATAACACAGTGGGGTTAATATGCAAAAAGCGAGAGAACGAAGACAAAAAAAAAAGATTTATTCCATCAAAAACCATCATTAATGCAGTTAAAAGTTCTAAGTACTGGAGCGGCATAGCACGCGACATATTATAAGTAAAAGAGGACTCTATCGTCGCCAAATCGAGCGGAACGGGACACACGCGTACCACACGCGGATTGTAATATAATATACCGTTTGGAAAAATGTGAATACTAAACTTTATCCGAAAACCGAAAACGAAACAACAAAAAAAATGAAAGAAAAATTAAACTGAAACTAAATTTATATCTGAAAATACAATAGAAATTACATTCGAACACTGGATAGAGCGAGAGAGAGAGAGTGCAGGCATTAGTATAAATATATGTTTTTGTGTCTCGGTTTATAGTTTTCTTTTATTATTTTTAGGAAGCGAATGTGTGAATCGAATTAAATTTTGATTTTATTAAATTACTATGCATTTTTTCACCTCTTGTTTTGCTTCAAACAATCGAATTTCATTCATTTTTTTTTCGTCCAATTGCAGGTAAACCGACCACTGACTATGAAAAAAGAAGGAATTCAAACTAGAAATAGGAAATTATCGTCAAAATCGAAGAAAAAGAAAGGAATGGGCAGTTGTCTACCGATTGGCAGTCATTTAGGCATGGGTGACCTTATGAAACCTCTGGACCATTCGAAAGCATTTTCAAGTGGTTTTTCCGCATCAATGGGTAAGTTTTTCTTCGAAATTTGTGATTTCATTTTTTTCTTTCTATCTCTATTTTCCGTTGACTATTATGAATTTTCCGAAACGTTTTTTTTTCCTGCAATCAAATCGAGAAAGATAATTGAACACAGGGAAAAAAACGCAATTCTGAAAATTAAATGAACGACAATGTCCTCCCTTCGGGTTGTGCACGTTTATATGTATCTAGTAAAATACACACACAACACATACTGTTCTCGTGTCGTGGATAAAAAAAAAACGTAGGGAAAAAATCAATTTATTTTTTCTTTTGTTGTAGGTCAACATGGACACCTTTCCAGTGGTTTACATCCAGCGCATGCTCATATGCATGGCGGATGGTATCCAAGTGGAATGGGAGCATTGGGTGCGTCGAGTGGGTTACAAGGTGGTTTTTCATCAGGATCGTTAAGTGGTGGAGTAGTGCCTCATTCACAATCGTATCATCTTGGTATTAGTACAATGGTAAGTTTATGTTTTACGATTAAAGACGAAAGAAAATATAATAAGCGAAAGAGACAAAAGAGGATTTTCATGTACATATAGTACTCGTGGAGTATTGTTGGCTACAGCAACCCAAGTCTAGTATTTCAATTGATAAAAGTTTTTTGTTGTTTCCCATCATCAGAGATGACACAATTTGTTTTCTTTGTAAATTAATTTTTTTTCTTTCTCTCTTCTATTTATCCATTTAGGGTGCAACATGGCGGCCAGACTACACGTGATGGACTGGAAATAATTTAAATAATAATTTTTTTAGTTTCACTAACACTTCAAAAATACAAAATATGAACCAAGTACAAACGACGATTAATTCATTTTAACATGATGATGATGATCAAGGAACAAAAAGAAAAATATTTTTTTTTGTGTTGAACTTTTTATGTTTTAAAATTATAG
Source organism: Bradysia coprophila (assembly GCF_014529535.1). Lineage (NCBI taxonomy): Eukaryota > Metazoa > Arthropoda > Insecta > Diptera > Sciaridae > Bradysia > Bradysia coprophila. Next base: position 6,648,138 of record NW_023503293.1, on the reverse strand, counting down.
TCGCAAGGAGAAAACGAACGAACATTTTTTTTTTTAAATGTCGAGGGTGGTCGATTGATGGAACGATTTCTGCTTTCCGAAAAAAGGAGGGAATTAAAGTCCATTCGTTTGATGTGATATTATCACCTTTTATTCAAATGACGAAATGAATTTTTTTTTCCTTCGTTTTTCACTTCATTTGCCTTGTTGTTTTCATTCGATCGAATATTATAGTAATGTGAACGACCAGTCGCTCGTAGCCATGGATGCCAGAAGAGAACGGACCAAAAAAAAATTAGTTAGCTTGTGTGAGACTTAAAACCGAAAAACAATGTTCTCTGTTTGTCCAAAATTAGTGATCACGAAAACACAGTGCGTATCAAACCATTTCGTTGTTTGTTTTTTGCGCTTGATAGCAACAACAACATCAACAAAGAAACATCACTCACACCAGCCAGCAAAAATGTGAAATTAGAAACCGAGCGAAATTAATTTCTTATAAAATTCTATAGCTCATAGTGTGTCAAAAATTGACGATGTGATCCGTGCGTGTGTGTTGTACATACGAAAGAAGATTAATCGTTTCATTTTATAACACACTATGAGTTATACATTTTGTGAAAGAAATTTATTAATTGTGATAATAAATTCTAATTTCTAATTGAGTGAATTCGATGAAAGCACAACGTAAATTAGTTTGGAGTAATGTCTCTCTCCCTCGTTTTCTTAGAAAGGATTCGCACTCCGAACAGAGAAAGAGAAAAAATGTTTGTTCGTTTACCTATCTTCAACAAATAAATCAAAAACAAGAATTAAACTTTCTCGATTAGTGAGAGCGATGTGAAGTGACGTCACGGTTTTTTGGTTCACAGCACTGTGGCCTACACGTACCACCGATACCACTCACACCGCCCAAAACGTCTCGGGACGCGGCGATCCGATTTGAATGTAATAAAGAAAGCAAATCATTAACTGACATTCACCTGCGTGTGTACGCTACATAAATTATCCAGTTTTTAAAAACAAAAACCGATTTTTAAGTGACGTAGCATTTTCATCAAAGTCACTAAATTCTGAACGCATATCTTGAAGTTAACAAATTCGTCTTGAACATAAAAATGTTTGAATCGACTGATTTTTGTAGGCTGACGTCAAAGTCAAAATTGGAATTGAACTTCACAATTGCATGCTCGTTCATCTCATTCTGATAATCACAATTTATTGACCCAAGGAAAAATAGTTTGACGCCCTTTCTGATAAGTAGGTCTGATTGAGCGGCGGGGAAAATCATTTACTCCCGCAATGGACACGAGGAAAAAGTCAGTGGTAGTTTTCTTTGCGATGTCTCAGACGAAAGTTGACAAAAGAATTGAAAAATTCATCGCTGAGCTTCCGTTAGTGATTTCACTCATAAATCGTAGGCCAATCTTCAGTTTAAATTCAATAATTTTAGCTCACTCTTTATAAACTGGTCAGAAATGGAAGATTTGGTCATGTTAAAAAGGAAAGGTTTCTGGGAATGCCACTGACAGAATAAAATGGAAATACTCTTCAATCTTTCCAAGAATGTTCTCTTAAGTTGAAAATTTTCAAATTTTTAAATCGACAAATTTGGATCAAAATTTTGGAAATTTAGGCATTAGACACCAGCGCTATCGATCAATTTTTCGACACTAACTGCGCGTCTCAGAAAAGTAAATTATTTTTCGCACAGCATAGCACCCAAACGCATTCATGGCAAGTTTACCTCGATTTTTACCAACAAAAAAAAAAATTGAAATTAAAATCTGCAATTTTTTAACAATTCAAATCAACTGGAATACATTAACATTTCATTTAATTTTTTTCTCTTTTATTCTTCACAAGCATTTCAATCATGTGGTTCACAGTTAGGCTAGAAAAGAAAAAGCCGACCGAAATTTCAGTCTAACTTCTTTTTTCAACCGAACGCACAATAAAAACAAATAAATTCAATGAATTGAACAACACAACTGTTTTTATGGTTTTTTGTTTGCAAATAAAATGAATGCTCGTCCGTTTTTATATCAGGTGAAATTAGAATTTATTAGAATTTGAAGAAAATTCAGTTTGAATGACTCCGATAAAACACTGGATATATGGAATTTGTCGCATTTAGAGTATAAATGATACGACGCCCTTTCCTATTTGATTTGATTTTTGGTAATTTTATATGCGATTTTTAAATCAAAATATAAGAAGAACTTTTGTGAAAATGCTTCGTTCATAAATAAACGCCGTAGAACAATCGTACAATTAAGCGCAGTGATTTAGACAAAACAATTTTTTAATACGCCAGAATTCGTTTAATGGTTTTTGTGACTAAAATGTTCAAGACCAATAGACTCCTACTATAGAGCGAACACACAGCAGATGGAACAAACAAAATCTAAAATATCATTACAACTGTATCACCAGTCAAGTCATCACAAGTAAAATTTTAATGAATTATAAGTGAATTGAACCATATAAAAAAATAATTTGTAAATATAGTAAAAGAAGGAAATTTATAGAGAAAAATGGAAAAAGAACACAAAAAAAAATCAAATTTAAAGGTCAGATTTTACGTTGGTTTTTTTCTCTTCTTTTATTTTAAATTTGTAAAACAAATAGAATTTCTTTTTTGTTTTTTCTTCGGTATAAATAAATATTAGATTCGTGTTAAAACAACCACCACTTCCCATAATGTGAAATGACAACAATGAATTTATTTTCATTTTTCTTTAAACTCACAACCACACAAAATATTTAATTTTTAATTTTAATTTTGTCTTTTAAATTTTTAAAAAACGATTTTTTTTTAGTAAGAGTTTTTGTAACGATGTTTACCGTAAAATATGTTCTGCATGTTCGTTTATTATTATTATGATGCACCCGAGCATGCGCAGAGAATATTATTATGTGCAATTTATTCGACAAAAAAAAGGAGGGAGAAGAAAAAGAAAATTTAAGAAACGGCAGCTCTCATCTGTTATCAACAACGACGATGCAATCAAGAGAAAGACAACAGGAAATATTGTTTTAAATCGGTAAGACAATGAATTTTTTTTTGCTTAAACCAATGAAGTAAAAGATTTCTTAATAAAAAAATCGCATTAAGCAAGCGATGTAACAGATTTAATGAACTTTGCCGTTTGTAAAAGACTTAATCAAGAAACCTCACAGCAGGGTCGGACAGCAACCAAAAGGCCTATGGGGTAAAAAATAATTGAACTATCCCAGAAATCGAAAGTTTCATACAAAGATTAAAAAAGTCCATCTGGCAATGCTTGAATGCCCAGTATGCCCAGTTCGGGCCTGCCTCACAACCATCAATTTCATTTTCTTAATTAAAATAATCTAATTTGTTTTCTCGTTTTATTTTTTCTCTTGGTATATTGATGGAAAAACAGAACAGATAAATAAAAGCAGACGATGAAAACAAATAGAAATAAAATAAAAATAATAATAAAAAAAACAATTGAGTCTATAATCCAATTGACATACCGATCACACGCATGTGGATTTTCCGTTTATTCTAAGTTTTGCATGAATACGAAAAGTCGTTTTTTTTTTGTTATTAAATGCAAGAAACTATAAAATGCGGAAACTAAATTGACTCTTTTGCAAACGGTGGAATAGATAAAACCATCAGATATAATAAAAATGTCAAAGAGATTCTCTTCTCGTTGCCATTCTTTGGTTCGTTTTTATATATTTGTTAACATAGCAAAATAAGCGGATGTAAAATTGTACTTTTATTTTGAGCTGAAATTAAACAATTTTGGTGGTAAGTATTCTGGCTCCCAACGATTATGCCATCCAAAAATTTGCATTTCTTCGAAAAATATTTTCTTTGAAAATCAAAATCAAAAAGGTGAAATGAATTCATTTCGGCAATCAACTTTCTAACTAAATTCTGAACAAGGAACATCATTTAAGGAAGATGAATGGACTGACTCTGTAAGGAGTTATGCTTCCAGAACCTATAAGTAACTCAAGTTTTTCTGAGTTTTACACAAACATGTAAAACTTGGTTAAGATTTGGTACGATCGTGGATAAATTGGATAAACTAAGTTCCGATTGTGTTTATCTAAATATCAGGATAAGCGCAAAATGTCAGATATTAGGCACGAAATACCAGTGTCAAGGGAAAATTTACCTTTTGCCATAATCGGTTTAAAATACGTAATCACAACGAGGACATCAACTTCTTACCATCACAAACGTTTTCCAACGCAAAGTAAAAGTAAAATTTTATTTGGCTCCCACTTATTTTGCTACGTTAAATGTAACGCGAAACTCGGTCTTCGATATTGGCTTTAAGAATTTATCTATTCGCCGAAATGATGTACATTAGTCTGAGATGAGAAATGGATGTGATGGTCATCCGTTTTTTTTTGTGTGTGGAATTAGTCTAACAATAAGTGATCGAGAATCATGCGGCAAAATTAAATAAGTGTAAAAAAACTGCACAGCACAAATACAAACAAAGAAAAAACTGTGCGGAGTTTGAAATTAATAAAAAAAAAAATAATTTTTCATTTTGAATTTGATGCGAATTTTAAATGAAAAATTATTAGAGTGTGAAACACCCAAAATATCTTGAAGACATTTTACGTGTATTCACATTAAATTTAAATTAAAATTAAAATGAATTATAAATTAGATGATAAATTGTAAATATTAAAGAAAGAGAAAAGATGGAAAAACAACAAGAAGAAGAACAAAAAATTTATAAAATTAAGAAATTTATTTTAAATTTTAATTGATTGAAATGGATGCCATATATATACACATGCATTATTTATGTAAAAAGAAGAATAATGGATGGTAAATAAATTTAGTCTTAAAATTACAATTAAACAACAAAACAAAAAAAATAATTAAAATTAAAATTACAAAAACAGAAAAATGGAAATAAATAAAATAATTAATTAATGATGTAGATAAAAATATTGTAAATAATTTACAAAACAACAACAACAACAAAAAAACAATTTAATTAATTAATGAAAACAAACAAAAAAAAAGATGTATAAAAGTCTTTGAAAAACAACAGAACAAAAAGGTATCGATCGACATTTTTTGCATTGAAAATAATGTGTTAAAAGAAGAAAAGAAACAAAAAATTACATTTAATTATTATCAAATTGTCTTGATGTGTTGATATAGTATTATTAAACTGTAATTCCGTCATGGCGATTAAATGAAAATAAAGATATTACACAATGAAATTTAAAATGTATTTTTCTGTGTGTTTTCTCGAAACATTCACCAAATCAAATTCAGTATTAACTGGAGCGCAACTGGAGGTAATTGAATATAGCAGAGTCTATCGTACACAAACACAATATTTTACGATAGATGGAAATCGCATTTTAGTGGCCAAGTAGTTCAATGACGAACAGAGTTTATGTCCGGTCATCAGTCACCCGATATAGAAACAGATCTATCCAAATGTTAGAGTATTTTTGCCTTCATCGGACGGCAAGCATATCTCCAGTTATTTTTATCGAATCTCTTCTGATCGATACATTTCACACAAAATCATTTCTTTCATTTATTTTTCTATATAAGTAAGACCGAAATACCCTGAGCGCGTCACTTTTTTTGCCGTCTGTCACCGTAAATTATTAAATTAATCGAGAACTTAAAATCTTGTATCACTGCCAAGTCGCTGTACAGCGTACAACCAGGTTTTGTGTTTCTCAAATATTCTCCATATAATAGTATTGACTTCAAATTACCAGATTTAGGTGAATTGGACACACCACACCACGCTTTAATCTAAGTAAATAGTGTTAAATGCAGCATCTTTAAGTCTAAGAAACATAAGTGAATGTGAGGGGAATTTTTGGAATGAAATGTTTCTTCATGTTGGATGAAGTTACTAATAAATCAGATAATTTTAAACATAAAATGACTTCAAGTTTCACTCTCAGTATTGCCTCAATGGCCTCAGTAAATCTTCAGTACAATTCCCCTCACTTTTAGTAATAAACAGACCGTTTAAACGGTAAGCATATCACGATTAAATCAATGAATCTGTTAGTTCACTTTGTCTCAAATATTATCTGATGTTTTAAAATCTTTTACTTCATCTGTTTTAAACATAGAATTTTCTATAAGAGACCACCTGACAGAAATCATCGTTTATTTGGGTCAGCTTCGTCGCTTACAGATGAGTTGTCGCTACTGTAGATTCGGAGGTCTGCTGTTCTCTGAATTTGACTGTTAAATAAACAAGTGGCTGAACAAGTGAAAGAAATACTTATTTTTTCAATGAGAGAAGAAAAGTTGGAAATTGCATTTTGAGGACGTTGTTTGTGACCCGAGAAAATGCCATTTCCAACTTTTTCCCGAAATTTCAGCGTAGAGTAGAAAATGATTATTTTCTCGCCTGCGTTGTGAAAATTTCAACCTTTCGGTATATGAGAATTGGACGATTCAACGCTGCGTTAAAAAGTGTCTTTTCACGTTCCATCTTGAATTGGCAGCACATTTACGGCCTAAAATGTTTAACACTTTGTGTTAGTTTGGAAGGGTGACTAATGCAGTAACAGTTGATGATATCTTGATCGACAAGGTTTAGCAGAACGGTGAGTAACTCAAACAACACGTGTCATGGATATGATGGAATCCTTAAATAAACTTGTGTCACTTCGATACACTCAGTTTGATGACGAACAGACAAAAAATAAATGGAATTTGTGTCGTTACGTTTTTAAGAGTCATGCAGAAAATGACAATTAATTGGCCGAAGATATCCAATCTGTGATGTTTGCACATTAGCAATTAAATAAAAGCCGCGTGCGATTTGTGCACTTTCAGGTCGAAAATTTAATTTGAAAAATCATTGCAATGGATATTATGGGATGTTACATAAGTCATGTTCATGTTTGCAATAAATAAATTGAAAAAAATATTTGTAAAATGACCTTACGACGAAAACAAAAAATTAAAATTGAAAATACTCATGCACTCATAGCGAAAATAATAACAATAATTCGACGAATTAATGATTATTGCGCTATAATTTGTTCACAAAAAAAAATTCTAATTAAATTGTTAGGAAATCCTTGAAATATTTGAAAAATAAAAATGAAAAAAAAAGAGAAACAATCAACATGTGCATGATATAAATAAAAGCTGAAAAATTTCGTGTCCATAATTGATGAATTGTTAATTTTTACATAATTTTAATTGAGAATGGAAAAGTGTAAGCGGAAACGGATATGAATAATTTTCTATTCTTAAATCTAATTTCACAATATTTATTTGTTCTAGTTAATTAAAACGCGATTATTTCGTGTTCTCTAAATTCAAATTTATGCACACGCATTTTTTGTCCGATTAGTGTGTGGCTCAAGTTCGAGTATTCTTGTACAAAAAAGAAAGAAAGAACCGAGAGATAACGAAAATAGAAAAAAGAAACAACAGGCCAATTATCGATCATGTGAAATGCATTTAACGTCTACGCGGTTATGTTCTTGGATTTTTGATGTAATTTCTTGATATAATACCGGTAGCCTCTACAATGAAATTTAACGTCCGATGAATAAAATGATTGCTCAATCACGTTGTCGATATAAGTCATCAGCCAACAATTTTAAACCTTTGGGATTTTAGCTGATGAATGCCTTGAGAAAGTGGGTTAGAAAGGTTTTGGTGCCCAATCACCTCTGGATTCCGATGCATCCAGTTCAAACAAAAAAGTGATATCTGGATGTGGTACAGTAGAGAAACGCTTCGGCCCCTATCAGCTATCGTTAGAGAAAATATCAAGAAAAATCTGAGAACAATTGTTGTTGAGTGTTCCCGTTGAAACCAGAGGTACCACTTATTTTAAGATGTCGGCAACATTATTCTATAATTTTTCAATCTAATTCGAAGAAAATAACCCTTCCTCGGTACAAAATATGAGATCATCGCAAATATCTATTGCCGGTGCTGGCGCACGAAATATCACATGACCAGCAAGAGATATTTTGCTCTAATTAATATGCGAAATTGTGGAAGATCAACGTAAGGTACTTGAATCTTATACCTATCCCCAACTTCCTACCCTTGTGCATCTCGCTCATTTTTATTAATCAGAATTTATATCTAATGCTGACCTGCTTCTGTTATATCAAAAACATCGAAAGATGCATATATTTAACAACCATGAACATAGTTTACGACAAGATGACTGTATTGTCCACAGCAATTCTTTTCCATAACCACCAGCATAATATTGCGAATCTGTTACTTCTTTTGATCTCTTAATTCAATATATTGATGTTGATCTTGTACTTCCATTGTTTAAACGAATGTTTTTCTATTTAAGACCGCCACATTAGATAGAAGTCATTGTTTTAATCATTGATATCGATATCGATATGATATAATGTATTAGCTGCTAAAACCATGGTTTTAACATATTTCCCGCGCTTATGTCGTCTGCAATACTGCAACACTTAACATTTGAATGGTGTATGGTGTAGCTTTACATGCCTAATTTTCTAATGTAAGGCATAAAAAAAAGTACTGAAAGGAAACCAATTTCGACCTTTATTATGCAATGCAACCAGAATCCGCATAATCCGCATATGAATGTGATTTGAAAAACTGCCAACCATAGCATCTTCGGTCAGATTGGTAAATAAATCTTTTTTTTGTTCGAAAATTTATTTCACTCAACTGAATTGATTGAACTGAAAATCGTATGAAAAATTGTCAGGTAAAACAGATTAGGCGACTTCAATCTAGTAATAAAGAATGAACAGCAAAAAAACCAAACTGTAAACCGCAAATTCAATTTGATTTTTTTTTTAAATATATTTCGTTGGTGATCTCTGGGTATACTCTTTAAGTATAATATACAAATTGTACACAACGAGCGTATAATATACAAACGAAATAGAAATAATAATAAATTCCATTATTCCATAAGTAACTTATGTACACACACGCATACAATTTAAATTTTTGAGGAATAAAATGTACGATTTTTTTGCATGATCAACTTTGATCCAGTCGTGTATTTTGTTATTTGTTTGACTATAAAAACTGTCAGTGAAAGAAGATTTGTAGGCCTAGAGAGGTTTTTGTGTGTTCGTCTGGTTGCGAGCTATGCAATATGTGCATTTTTATGGGCAAAAATTTGTTTGGATTTTGTTGTGTTGTTTGATTGCCATTATAAATCCTCTTCAAAAAAAAACTATTTTTTTTTAGTTCCATCACAGTGACTCTACCACGAGAGTTAAATTAAATTTTATTTATGATTTTACCGAGGAAACCGATTTTGTATTTCATTCAATTCGATTTTGGATTGTTACACATATATATACACATTCAGAGTGCTCAACAATAGAGTGGAGCGATGGTAATTGCTAAAGCGCGATAACTAAATATTTTTTTTGTTTATTTCAATTATAAGCTCCACGGCAACAATATTGTTGAAATTGATTTTTTATTTTTCAATTGAATGCGTTTTGTATACGCTGGAGCAACCTACAATTGATCTCGCAATTGATGACCTTTCCGCGGAACATACAGATAATGTTACGTGTGGTATATAAAAAGGAGGTTGTTTTTGAAGATGTGTAGATTCGCTGAAGACATGGCATTGAAAGAGTTGAAAAAACCAATTTTTGTGTGAATTAATCAATCCGAGGCGAAGCCGAGGTTAGTAAACACACGAGAACGTGACGTCTCACTTTTATGCACATGAAGACATGAAGACTTGTAATTAATCTTACATGTTAAAGCCGAGAAATAAAATTTGATGAAAAATCAGATTTTCGACCCGTAATTTTTTGGATCCATGAATCTTTTACTTTCACAACACATTTTCCTATAAATAATGCTTATGCTCTCATGTCTCGTCTGTATGTCTGTAGACGCGCTGATGATAACAAATGTCTTAAATATGTAAGTCTGAATCTGACTTACGGTACACATAATGACTGGCAGATCACAAGTGCGGTTTCGTAATTTTCATTCAATTTTTTATGATGCCTTTTGGATGAGATCTTCTGGCCCGTGAGTATTCTCTACAACACCAATGTACCTGCACCGTCAAAAGTATAGTTTAATTCAGTACCAAAAACGTGAATGTGGATAAGCGACAACAGGCGTCTAGGGCAAGTGATCACTTTACGAAGAACACGAATCAAGCGCATCAGGTCGTCTCAGGTACATTCCCATTGATAGGCTGCATGAAAAGATGAAGGTGGCGAAGATTAACCATTTCATGCACAGACTTACAATCAAATTCCTAAAAAAAACACCTAAAAAAGATATGACTGAATTAAATTCTTTAAAAAAAGACCTCAATAAACTTGACAATATTTTTTGGAACAGACGACATAAAATTGTGAATATAATCTCCAAATGTATCCCTTCGCTTGACTATAATATACCAAACAGATAATCCACACAATATACGTCAAGGATATCTATAATAAACCTTAAACAAAATCCCTCTCCCAACTTTTTCTTTCTTCTTCGTATAAATGAAACAAAACAAATTCTCATCTATAAAAACAAGGATTTGCGAAAAAAGGCATCCGAACAAATAAAAGTGTTATCCCAGAAAAAGGTTATCTCACACACTGACCCTGTGCGATTTGACGGCAATAATTTTCGATTTGGTTTCCATATATTTATTGCTCGTATTTTATGAATCCTTTTTTCCAACTTAACGAAACATTACACAATGGTAAGATGGAAAATTTATTTTAAACCCTAACGTTGGTTTTTTTTTGTGATCAATTTCGGGATTTAATGTGTTATTGAAGTGTAAAATTGTTTTGAATCGAAACACTCAACTCTCTGTTTTCTATTATAGTCTAATATTTATGATGGTATGGAGGAGAGTATCGGTATTGGTCTATATTATATATATATAAACCGATCTTTGCTGTATAGCTAAATTTATAGCCATGGAGGAGTTATGGAATTGGCCTTTGCGTGTTTCATAAATCTTGTCAGCGTCCGTTTTACGAAAGCGTTTTAGCGTGAAAATTGTGTAGAATCTTTCGTTTATGCACTCAGATGAACAATTGTTGCACGCGAAAACAAAGCGTTTTCTGTTCCGTCATCTTCCAATATCTTAAAATTCAAATGGACTCGGTGCACAAAGTGAGAGTTTGTGGATGAAAATGATTGGGAAAGATGCGTTGTCTTGTCAGCGTAGTAAATGGAAAGAGCAACGAAATCCTAATATTTGCGATCTCACAAAATGGTAAAAATTTGTCGCGCTCAAAGTCTCATTAATTCATCCGCTTAGCGAAAATGTTGATTAGTAGAAGAGGATCGGAATGAATTTCTACTATTTGTAGCGTAAGTGTTGAGCTGTTGAGCAACAATTTGCTTTACAACAATTTTTGGTGTAACTTTGTATCGATAAACTTACTTTGAGATGCTATTGAATTTACAGGGAGAGAAAATTGTAAATGATTGCGCACATGACTTTTTTCACAAATGAACACCTAGTATTTCACTTTTCCAAAAATCTAGATTTTCATTTGTTTAACGAAATTCTCGTGGAATCAATTACAAACCACATGTCGAATTTCACTTTTTTCTCTAGCTCTTCATTGCACAAAAACAAAGGGGTCGAAATTCTCTACTAGTGGCACTGGTGGGCTGGTTTCATTTTTATTTATTTATTCCAATGACTCATCTGATAACACCCACGGCTTCATCTGTTAACAACAACGACGATATCATATAGTAAACTATGGCTATTTTTGACTTATAAAGCAAAATTTATGTTAAAAGAAATGAAGTAGAAGATTCAGTTTTTCAATCTGTTGAAGATGCATAGATATATTCAATTAACAGATGATGCCGAATACGATATAGTTACCCACAAATCTAGACGTTAACTGAATATTAAAAATTAATCGAAAATTAATTCCAAAATTTCTTAGTAGTACGATGTTAGGTGCAACAGTATTTTTCATACCTAGGACCCGAAAAGTGCGACTTCGTCCAATATGAAAAATACTATTCGCACCACGGACTAAACGTCTTTTTTAGCGTATTCGATTCCAGACCTCGCCTTCGGCTCTGTCTGGAAACTTCTCACACGCTAAAGAAGACTTTTAGTCCTAGGTAGGTTGAAAGACGTGCTTCAAACTTGAAAAGTACGGTTTTCGACGCATGTAAATAGTTATTTACGTACGTGTCTTAGACAATTGATTTTAATTTAAGCAATTTCGCAATCCTGAACCAGGTACAAGCTAAATTGCAATCGTCCAAGACAATTTTTCATGCAAAGGACTCGACGAAAATTAACCGATCACGGTAATATAATCTACCCTCTTCCAAAATCAATAAAAACAATTTTTTGGGACAGAGACTATCAGCTTAAGCCTGGTTCCAGTTCACGGTGGGTGAACTGTTGTCAGTGTTGTGGAAAACAATTCGAGCCATTTAAACTTAAAACCATAAATGCTTCTCTCGCCTATCGGAGTATGTCAGTCTCCGTAATGATATAATAATTAAAAACAAATATTTGAGAAACATAATTATTACCAAACCGAAAATGGATTCCATTCCGCACAAATAAAACAAAAACCAACCAGAATGTTATGTTCTAGTAAACTCTTAATGTTATGAGTTAACATTTTTTTTTATTCGAAAAAAGAAACACAAAAATTTCTACTACAATTTCATTAGAGCAACAGTATAGAATGAAACTCATTGTTTCAGTTAGTCAGGCTTTTCAGTGAACCCTTCCAATTTAATATGGTGTGTACTTTATATTCGTAATATGTATAACCAAAATCCAAAAAAATGCCTGTGTATAAACACACAGTCATATTACGTTGGAATATTTTGGCTTTGTGAATAATTTTGTAATTAAAACTGTTGAGTTAGCCAAGTATGAAGATTTAGATAAAAACTGTCTGGATTTGCGTACATATAACATTGGTAACTGTTATACATTATTGTTCATTACATATGTTTTTTTTCAATTTTTTTTTCTTTTTCGAAACCATCATTATGGTCATATGTACGAATTTGTACCTATTGTGTGTGTCTGTTTTTTTTCGTATTATCTGCACATTGAATTGTATGCAATTTTAATTCTTAAATATTCGGGAAACCGAATCGTTGTTGCCTGGCATTACATTTTATATTTTTTTTATTTCTTTTTTTGCGAAATACATTTTATTTGTTTTAATAATTATTTACAAAAGGACAATGCCCTCTGCCCTCTCAACGCAACTGAATGAGTCTGTTCTCGTTTTTTTTGTTGCTGTATTTTCTTCGGTTAATTTTTAACATTTTATTATATTTTGAATTGAAGTTTATGTCTAAAATAAAAACGCATACGACTAATTCTTCCAACAAAAAGAGATTCACGAAAGAAAATGGAGAATATTTTATGAAATGTTAATTGAAGTAAAGAAGAAAAAAAATGGCATTGGATTGGTGGAATGATTTGAATAGAAATTATTTTTTCACTCCAGTAATTTCGCATTTTTTTCAAAACAATAATCGAAATTGCAATGTTTTGTGTCTGGAGCGAAGTCTTAACTGTTCAAATATGCAGAACATTTTTCATTGTGAATTTCGCAATCTTTTTATTTTTTACATTTCAATATTGTGCCTATACTTCAAAATGATCGAGTCAAGTGAACAGCACAGTCTCAAAATATTTCTCGAATTTTTCGAAAAAGGTTTTCAAGAAAATTGGAGAAAATTCACGAAAATTCGATGAAACATTTTCTGTAAAATATGTCCTGATTCTGATAATATATTCAATGATAAAGCATTGTGTGGGCAATATCGAACAATTGGAAGAACAATGAACAAAAACTCGAATGACGAAAAAAGAAAATTCTGAGCAGTGAGGTTTGGTTATGGATTATGGTATGGGCGGAAGTAAGTAATACGAAATGAATCTTGTATGGAAATGACAAGCATTATGACAGTGTAATCAATAAATCTGTTACTTCACTTATTCAAAGTATGGGTTAGTGTTTGCTTTACAATCTTGTACTTCATTAGTTTTAACCTACATCTTGATATATTAAAGGACATTTATCAGTGTTAATCGCTATTTTGGTCGCCGTCGTTGCTAATAACAGATGACAGACCCGTTAATTTTCATGATATAGAATTCAATGAATGCATGGTGTGAACTGCGCAAGTAATTTTATTTTAAATTGCAAATTCTAGCTAATTTTTTTAAATTAAATTTTCATTAAACTAAGCGTATGCGTGGCCGAAGGCAAAGTATACAATTACACTTGTCGAAAAACAGTTGCCGAAGCTAATTGCTCAAAAGCACACTGCTTGCTTTTATCGCAAAGTTCTTCCCGAAGTAGTGCAGTAACCAAGAATTGTATCCTACACACCGTAGGTTGAGCAATGATAATAAATTGAATTATTTAAAAAAAAAAGTGCCAGAAGTGCCAAAGTTGATTTATTTTCATAATGTACCACTATCACGAGCGTGTATGCGTCTATTTAACCCGTATAACCAAACCACCCGTGCAGGAACTTTGTTTGGATGAGTGAACAGCTGGAAAACAGCTGCTGAAGCAAATTTCTATCTAAATTTCACTGACGTCTACTGTATCTATTTCTTCATAAAATTAAATTTTCTTCCCAATAATGTCTCCCGTTTGCGACGTCGCCGGTTGGGGAATTAAAAGAAATGTTGATGACGAGTGGAAAGTGGGTCAAAATGTTTACGCTTTGGAGGGATTTCATTTGGGAATAGCCTGATAAGCGTTAAACACTCTAAAGAAACAAACACCACTTTCACATTCTCCTTATCTGTTATCAGCAGGTACACATGGATTGTGTGACAATTGAATCTGAAAATCGGTAATTATAATCTCGAAATGATTATAAATTGATAGACATGGACAACACTATTGTTTGAATAAGGAAAAATCATAAATCTAGATTAGCATAATATCCCATAAACAATAAACGATCCATCGTGTACACTCATCGTAACAAGGAGTAAGTATAATCAACAATTTGTATTTAGACGTTAAGTACACAAAATTTCCATTTCAATTTCGGTCTGTGAAACGACCGTTATACCATGTTTATATTTGAATTCTCGTCCAAAAATGATAAAATATTTTTCGTTTGGTTTTTTTTTTCATTATCTTTCCCATCTATTTATAATGATGTTTATCACACGCACTTTTTTCCGTTTCGTTGTTCAATTTCGGTAGAATATTCCATATTTTTTGTGTGTAAAACATACACATGAGACTAAAAAGAAAATTATTTTATTACATGGTTAGATAGACAGACATAACACACCATCATCATACATATGTATCTAAGTAGATGTTGTATTACTATACGTATACGTAATATGTAAATTGATGTAATCTTGCACATGGAACATGGGTAATACGTTTAAAAGTTCATTTGTAATTTTTGGTTTATTATTTTTGGATAAAAGAGCAATGAATGCTAATATTAACCGAAAAAAAATGTTTTTTGGTATAATCCCGAGAAAGAAAAAAAGTTTTGTTATTAAATAAAATTAAAAATTATTTTTTTTCTATCATTTGAGTCTATTTTTTCGGTTTGAATTTTATTTTATTTTTCTGGCTTGACTTATAGAGCATCAAATAGACTCGTAAAATAATAAAAACTAATTTAAGGTATATTTGACATTTTAAATTGATATTAATGCTTATATGCTTTATGCCTGTGCATCATACTCGCAGTAATGATAATAATAATAATAATGTTCCACACCACATATCGTATTATATTCCGCAGGTAATTGACAGTAAAATTAACATTTTTATGATTTAAAGTGGTAGCCAGAACAAATTCTTTAATTGAATATTTCTGGGAAACGTTGATATAGAGCGGTTCAGAACGATCATTGAAGATTCGACTGCTTTCACATTTACTTGGAAAATGTTGAGGGTTTTTTTTCCCTGTTTTATTTTGCTTTTTGTTACTAATGACAAAATGGACTTTAATTTATACTTTTTGTCACTCCTTTCCGTAAATTAACCGTAAATGGAAATCCTGATCTGATAAATTTCGAACCCCCGACACCAAAATCCAATGCTTATCGAGCAACACCTCTAACTATTCGACTATTGGGTCGTGAATCAATTTTAGAAGCATACTTAAAAGTAGTCCGCTTGATCATTCATATAATTTTTCGTTCATTCAGTGGATTTGCATTTCAAAAGTTAACTTTTCGCAGCTGGTTACACAAAACGTTGTATGTAACACGTTGAGAAATTCTTTTTTTCTTACTTTTCGTCACCTAATTCCATACAATTCCTCAAATTCTTACAAAATTTCTTTAGATTTGGGGATTTTTTAAGAATTTTAAGCAGTTAAATTCCTTAAATTAGGCAGAGTATTCAATAATGCATTTAATCTAAGAAAAGTTTAGTAGCGTACCGATATTTTATGTATTGGCCGCATCGCGATAAATCTGCTACTTAATTTGTTTAAAGAACAGAAAAAATAAAGATTCAGTAAATTAATGATATAGGCAAGAGGCCAGTGTTATTATTTATTACTTATTGATCGTTACCGGTGAAATTATATAGTTGAAAATTGGGAATTGTTCAGGTCTTATTGGGGACGATCGTATTGAATGAAATTTGTTGTTTAATTTTCCATGCAAATTTGCGATGTCTGTTGAACATCATCATCTTTATTTAGTAAAAATTCGGAGCATTAGCGAAGTTCAGTTTTCTTACAGTAGAGTTCAAATCACTCCTGTTTTGAACTGACACAGTTTATGGATATGCCGGTAATGTTAGCAAACTTTTGCTCACACATATTTTCGTCGCCACTTGACCGAACTCAGCCGTTACCTTTGCAAATTGTCATCAAAAATTCACTGGCTGCACACGATTTTCAATTCCCATCTGAAACCATCAACAGACGAGTCTTAACTTGTTAAGAATTAATTTTCGTATCATGGTCTGGTCTGAGTATGAAAGCAGAGGAAATAATCTGACTTGGTTGTTAACATGGTCTTTTTAGTTTGCAATTACTTACAGGGGAGAAATGTGAAATTTGTCATGTTTTCTGGTGTGGAAGTTGTAGTGGTTTGTAAATGATTCCACCCAAAATTTGTGAGAATCTAAGTTCTTTAGTTTAAATCTAGATTTTCATTTGTTCAACGAAATTCTTATTACAAATACAAACCAAAACAACTGGAATGGATGGACATACACATAGCTGAACTCAATTTCCACTTAGATCCAGTGAGGTTATTTTATTATCAAAAGCACGCACCATTTGCTCTACTCAAATTTTGCACATTAGATGATAATCGACAAAATTTGTAAAATTTCAGTCAAGAGGCACGACGTCTCGACTGAGCACTATTGTTTCAATAGGCAGTGCACATAAAATTAAGCATCCCACTAGGATAAAGACATGTCTATTTCCACTTGACTTTTTTATTTCTCTATTAAAAAAGGTTAACAAGAGAAACCCATGAGCACAAAGATTAGGGAGAAGAAAGGTTGGGTTGTGTTAATGGTGTGACAATCACGAATTGGTTGATTAATTTACCCGAAATGCAACATTACTTTATACCATTGCTAGAAACGTTTATTAAAAGGTTAAGTATGTAAAACACAATAAAACTTTCAGAAACGACCAATCGCACCAAAATTAAATCTGTTACTTCATTTGTTCAAAGTATTGCCTAGTGTTTTATACGAAGAGCACTTTAACTGTAGGTCATCGCTTATTTTTGTAGCTGCTCTCAACAACAAATGATTAGCCATTCCTGAAAGATTAAATGCTCTTCATTTTTCTGTTTTACATTTTAGTGTTTCTTTATCTAAATATATTCCCGGTGGTCTTCTCTATGTAATATAGGCTATTATCCGGAGCTCTTCTCCACCATCCAAAATGTCTTTCTCCTGAAGGACCCGGTTTCCACGGCTCATCGAATGCCGCGAACATTTGGACTTTTACACGATTTGCGAAAGCCCAATTTCTCATTGCATTCCAAAAGTTGCCCATATGTTGTACGGTATTCAAATGAGGTGGATTGAAAAACGTTTCCCCCTCACTAGCCCAACCAGTTTCACCAATGATCACTTCCAGATTCGGATTGAATCTCCAAAATCCGTCACGAGCACTGTAGTACGCGTCACTTATGCCTTGAACTGCCCGAATCGCATCGTCCGAATTGGGGCCCGGATATAAATTGCACATGATGAAATCCGATGCCTGTGCAATTTCACTTAAAATCTGTTGATTGGGTCCGTTCCATATTTCGCCACAAATGTGAATTCGTGTTCCAATGCGTAGGCCCATTGAATGTGCTCGGTCTCTGTTGCCTCTTAGCATACCGAGAACTCTCTGACCTGTTGCCAAATTTACCACGTACTCATTGGTAAATGTCAAGCCCCAAACAGTTCCTGGTCTAATTTGATTTGCCTCTGCAGCGGCAAGAAAGGCGTTATTAATTTCGACTTGTTGAATTGTAGGATTTTCATTTTGATAAATGCCCTGAGACAGGGACAGAACCACGGCTTGATGGTCTCTATTTATTTGGGCAGCAGCACGAGCAATTAAGCAATTGCCGTCTGCTTGATCCCAAGGTCCACCGTAATTCCATTCTAAAAACAAAATGAAAAATTTTGAACAAATTTCAAACAAAAAAATCATTTACGCCGTCTTACCACTAACTCCCATAGAGTAAGATGAAATCGAGTTGTGGTTCGTTAGAACAATTCTCAACATTTGGCTGATCTCCTCTAACGTGTAAGTGTTCCAATAGGAGCCATCTGACCTGACATATGGCGAGTAGCCAACACCGAAATAATTTATGGCTTGACAATGTACCGAAACAATCCCATAAAATAACAAAACTATCGTAAGGAGATGCAGCCGCTTCATTTTTAAGATTCCTGTAGAAGCGTCAACTGACTAACGAAACTAATTTACGACTGAAACGTAATATCGATCAATTTGGAAACTTTTTGGCTGTCGAAGTTATTATCATTGGCAACAATTTTAATCACTTCACACTCAATATTTTCGCATTTTATCAATTCATCCGAACAAAAGCCAAAGTCAAAAAAGATAACAGTGTACCTGGCTATCTGGTTCTACTACTTAAGATCTGTTGGTGGTATGGTGGATAGATGCTCTCTTTAAAATAGTTCAATTTAGTCGATTATTTAGTCGACTCCTTTATAGCAAACAATAAAGATGAAAAATACTAAATATCGGAGGGCCAAAAATGTACAATGAAAAACAGTGTAACCATGTACACTGTTAAGTGCGTATTATTTGAGCTGTCAAGATAGAGTTCGAATCCTAATTTCGGCAAGTGAGTGTTCAGTTCACACTGTTCACTTACAGTTGTCGTAGACTAATCAATTAAAGATGCTGCCAACCAATTCTTTCAATTTTGCTTTTAAGTTTCATCCTTCACTTTGACACCAGTAACTAAAGCGTGGAGATGAATTGAAAACACATGAAAGTGAACCTGAAAACGTTGTCATAAATTTCAGTTGTGGCCGCATTGCATTTATTACCTCGATTTACCTAGCCCCTAATACATCTGAATTTAAAAATCATAGGAATACTACACGCATTTCGACGATACGCAGGAAATTGATGTCCTTCTGTAGCAAAAAGAAATGCATGACGTACCAATACTTAAACATAGCTCAAGAACTTCAATTGACATTGTGAAATTTTAACAATTTTCAAATCAAAATTGCTCCAAAGTTGTATCGAACTAAAAATTCCATTTCAGATATTGAACAAACAAATAATGCACAAAATAAATATCTACTTGGCGTTATGTCTTAACATCCAACACCTCAACCTTTTGCAGATTAAATATTATAAAATGATCGTAAGATCGTTGTAGTGTTAGTATGAAAATGTTTTTCTCTCTTCTTTTATCTATCGTTTTTATTTTTCTTCTTCATCTTCTTGAAAACCATCGAGTTTTTACTCTCTAATTTATTGCATTTACAACTATTTGATTGTACAATTGGTACCAGCATAACATATCAAAAATATTTTTTTCCAATAAAATCCTGCGTGCGACCATGTATCCATAACACATCAACATAATATTCTCGGTAAAAGTTACGAAGTCAAGCAGAAATCGTGACTTGAGAAGAAAAAAACGATTCAACAGGGACACATTAGCAAAAAAAAAAAATCGAATTTGAAAAAAAAGGAACTAAAAATGTATCCCGCGTGCATAAAACATAACACGATTATGTAGAAAATAACAGAAAAAAATACCACGAGACCAGATGGTCAAATTTTTTTTTAGCATTTTATAAACAAAGAATTATAAATATATGACAATCCGATCGGGACAACAGATAGGTGAAGAAATATTAGCAGAATATTATTATATGTTGAACATAACTTACATAAAACACACATAAATATGTATATTATGACCATTTGTATTATTTGCATTTATTTGTTTACTTTTATTTGATTTCAATTTTATTGGAGTGCATTTCGCTGGAAAAATTTGCATCCTTGTTGGGCTGTTAGGAGGAAACTGAATTAGTAATTTGTGTTGTATATGTTTTATTCAAAATCATTTTTTTTCTTAATTCTTTTTTAGTCATGCTTTTTTCGCAATCAAATTTATGATTGGTCGTACGAACTTTTGAGAAATCTTTAAAATTTTGGGATATGGGATATAGCAGTAAAAAAAAATCTTAAAAATTTTGGGATGTCTAAGCTCGTACGAATAAAAAAAATCAAAGATTTACGTAATAGAAAATTTTTTAATTTTGATTTTGATTTATAGAAAACTAGCACTGTTTCCCGGCCTTCGGCCGGGCTGTACTGATGATATTAATTTTAATTTTATCTAATAACGGACACAACTAACTCACACCTAACGTCACTTTTCGAGTTCAAACTTATATAAAATCATCTCTTTGGTAAGACCTACAAAATACATATTAAAAGTCCTTATTTAGATTGAGAATATTTTTCACATACTAACTATGATAATGCCTTTTTATATCGATATATTTTGATAGATTTTCCTTCTAAGGCCTTTGACCATGATTTGCGAATAAGTTCTTCTTAGTTTTCTTCTTACTCATCCCGTTGATATTCACTGCTGAATGTAGGCCCCCTCTTTTGTTTTCCATTCTGAACGATCCATTGCCATTCACTGCCAATTTGTCCCCACCATTAGCTTGATCGGAGTTCGTCCATCTTTCTCGTGGCCTGCATATTGATTGTGTCATTGGTGGTCTCATTCATTATGGTTTTGGTCTATACGTCAGCGTCGGTAGGACACACGAATTAACAATTTTCCTCTTCACCACTGCTGTTGATTTTGCTTTTAAATATCAACCTAAGTTTTCCGAACGTTGCCCATCCAAGACTAATCCTCCTTTGACCTCTACTGTCTGATTGTCTAGACTATCAATAAAAAAAGGCATTAGCATAGGTAGTATGTGAAAAATATTCTCAATCTAAATAAGGACTTTTCATATGTATCTTGTAGCCTTTACCAAAGATATGATTTTATATCAGTTTGAACTCGCAAGATGACGTTAGGTTTGATATGTTCTTCGATATTGCATCCCATTGCATTGAATGTAACAATCTTGATTTAAACATAATAAACATTGGGAGTCAGTTTTCTAAGAACTACTTTTTGAATTCCCTATGTACTAACGCTGCCATGGCCATGTATCAGCGCATAGGCGTGCGTGGAAGAAAAATTTTGTGCCGGCCCACCCAAGTCAAAGGCTACTTTTATACAAAAAAGGTCGTCCGCCCGACTCGACGGTTGAATTACTGTCAGTTTCTCTAAAAAATCTTCAGCGCCCGCCGGATACCTGTTAGTTTTCTAAAAAGTTTCTGTCCACGCGACACAATTTTATTTTGTTTTTTTAAATTATCTTGTATTTTCGACAGATGCATCGAAAGTAAATCTTTTTGAAAACTCCTAATATTTAACAACATACTTTGATTTTTCTAATGCGTGTCATTTCTGCAAATTTACGTCTGAGAAGTTTGGGTCGCCTACACGATAGATAAGCTAAGGGAAGTCCGATAAATATTAACCCGTGGTTAGTTTTTTGTGGACACGTATGATATTGGTATGAGTACCCAAAAAACAACTCAAGCAAATTGAAGAGGTATAAGTGACTTTAACTGTACAATAGAGCGTGTGCGATTTTGAGAAAAAAGTTTCATATTTCAATAAAAAGAAGATTTACCATGAAAACCATTGAAAAAAATATTTAATTTTTTTTATAGAAATTATTGAAAAATATTGTTGCCATCCCGATGCCATCCCACTTATTAGAATCTTAGTAAGAATCCAATTAGAATGAATTAGAATGGTTCGGATATCCCTTTATTTTTATTCAAATTACAGCTTTTAAAGTGCGATATAAAATCAAGCAGACATTTTTCAGATATTCTGTTTACACTTTTGTTCTACAGAATAATAATCTACATCAATTAAAAATAAATTATTTATACTGCACACGGTCTATTCAATTGATATCAGAAAATCGCTTGGAATATCTGTTACTCCACTGTGAAATTTCAAATACGTAAGTTAAGTTTCGTTTTACTTAGATGGAGCAAGACTTATGAGTAAACAATTTTTTGTCTTTGGCGTGGACGTCTCCTTACTGTGTTGTTACGGCTGTGTTGTTTTTGAAAGACATCCACGGAGGTGTGGTCCACTGACCAATCGGAGGCCGAGGTACCACTGTGTTTAAAGTAAAGAAGTCTGCCACACCGTATCTTGGGACGCATTCGAAGAACTTTTTCGCTGACCCGTCGTTTTAGAAAGTCACCCTAGCGGGTTCGGTCCACGGATTCATCGGGTAGTCCTTGGTGCACCGAGATGAGCCGTGGTGCACCGAGGTGAAGCGTGGTGCACCGAGGTGAAGCGTGGTGCACCGAGGTGAAGCGTGGTGCACCGAGGTGAAGCGTGGTGCACCGAGGTGAAGCGTGGTGCACCGAGGTGAAGCGTGGTGCACCGAGGTGAGATGAGGTGCACCGTCTTTGTGTTTTATATTATAGAAGATGTGTGGATTTGTTTTTTATAGCTGTATAGCTAAATTAAAGATCACTTACTTACTTATTATTTGGAATATCTACACAGCTGGAAATATGGGATTACAATTTCTTAGGTCTGATGAGATTACTTTCAAAAAGTAATTATTTCTGGATTGGATTTTTAATCTTCGCAAAAAATTTAAAAAATGTCACTTTGATCAATCAACGACATGAAACATGTTCTCACTAAAACTGTACTTTGTTCATAATCGAGTTTTTGTCATTATGCAATGAATTTTCCTCCAGTTTAAATCAAAACTTCTTCACACCATACAGCCCATAAACTACACCGAAAATTTTCTCATATTAATTTTGAACCAAAATGCATCCCTCTTCAACGTGGTTCCCCTGAAGCAGCCTTCATGATTGATCCCAATTTTGGAACAAATTTCATAGTTTCTGGCCCCATACAACCAAAAATTTTGAAAACTAACGGAGTGAACGAATAATTTTCTTTCAAATGAAAGATTCCTTAATGTATGAAGGTGCTAATGTATCACTGATTGTTACATCCCATAGAATAGCTTTTTCACGACTCCAAGGATTTAAGGCCTGAGTATAACGGAACACGGACACGTGTCACTGTGGTCACTCTTAATTGGTCCAATACGTTTTATTGAATAATTTTACAGCGGGTAAATACTGGCCATTTCGCTCTGAGGCTACCTTTTGTCCGCGTTTTATGTTTTATTACTATACAACCCAATATACAACATCAATTTAAAAATAAAGAACCATCGTAGTTGGTATACAACAAAAACACATCATTAACACAATTCATTTTAACCGTTTTGAGCAGGTGATTTCGTAAAAATGAAAATGTCTGAAAGAGCTTTGCTTACCTTATTAAATAAATGAAGGCGCACGTATTTTTAATAATAATTTCGTTCCTTTTTCGTGGCAAGTCCACAGCACAGAAGGAAGGAAGGGAAAAAACACACACACTGCTCTACACACCCTTAGAGTATATTTTAATATCTACAACACAATATTTAACGTTTGTTTGAATATATAAATTTCTTTTGGTGCTCGCTTATTTATATTCTTTTAAAATTGATAGCATGGCAAGATCCGCTGTTGAAACAGGTGAAAATATCACATTTTAATAGACATGGTTTTGAATAAAAATGCACAATAAAAATTGAATCATGTTACAACCGCTTGCCAAAGTAAAAGAAACGGTTTTTATCGTAATGTCGGAACACGTTTTGTGTTAACATTTTATGTATGTAACCGTAACCAACACACAATGATAACCAACAACAGGTAGTGTGCCAAAAAAAAAAACTGCTCTCTAAGATCTCAAGAGCCGAAATTTGCACATAACAAGTGTTTGAACACCTAACCAGTATCCAGCAGAAATTTCAGCCATGGACCGATAGAAATCAAGAATCATTTAAACATTCGACAATGAATAATTTTTCAGGTAAAAAATTTTTTTGCTCGAAAGTCCTATGAAATCATAAGTCAAACTTAAAACCATACTCACCATCGGTGATCAGTCCCCAAATGTATTTATCGAATCTATTACTTCTTTACATTGATAACAAATACAACAAGTAGATTATGCACCTCTGTCCAATATGTTTATTTTGAAGATTTGGAAGTTATGTACCGAGCCGAAGACGTGGTACATAATCCAAAATGGACATATTTGACAGAGGTGCATACGCTATTTTATCTGTCGAGAAATAAGATGTATCCAGATAAACAAATTTGTCCTAGAGAGATAACTGCGAGATTTCGTTCTAGGCAGATTTTATTTCGTAAGTATGGGCTGGGCATACATTTCGTTATATAAGAACTAATTTACCAGAGTTGAACGAAATTACATAGATCACATATCACATATGACTAAGTCTGTCGATAATAGTTATCTTCAGCAGTATAACTTGAGTTACACGGTGCAATAATATACTTTGACGTTCATGATTTGCAAAACGAAGAAAATTTACGCAAAGAGAATTGTGCCATTGTTTTTGATAAGACCATCATCATGGTTATCATGCCATCATGGTTATTATTAGGGTCTGATGAGAACATCCGATGATGCTCCTCTAATTTGAATAC
The DNA here is from genome assembly GCF_014529535.1 of Bradysia coprophila. Lineage (NCBI taxonomy): Eukaryota > Metazoa > Arthropoda > Insecta > Diptera > Sciaridae > Bradysia > Bradysia coprophila. The sequence goes on along the minus strand of NW_023503293.1, from coordinate 6,623,024 downwards.
GGCACCATTAGTTTACTAACGATATTTCAAATTAAAAATTGTTATTTTTACAAATCCTTCTATATAAGCGGAAATCATGTTCCGCAACCAACGATTTCGTTTAATTTTCTCCTTCACCATCCACAACCACATTTCAGACAATGATACATTATCGGCGAATTTACTAAAACCAAAAAAAAAAAAAAATTAAGATTCAGGAAACGCATTTATGTGTTTGGAATATATCGTCTTCGTTTTTTCAATAAGAACCTAGTCATGTTCGCTCATGAAATACTTTTTCTCGGTATTTTTTTTCATTTGGCTTGACTTTCATAATGTTCTCTGTCCACAAAATTGCGGTACGATGTTACAAAGAAATTCGGTGCTTCTGATTTGCAAATTATTTTTTTATGAGAACTGGAGAACAATATTTTTCGTAATGTGTAATTTGTGGACGTGAGGAGAAGTTTTTTTTTCTGGCTTAGTGAATTCGGGTACAATAAACTATCCAACGTCTTCAAGTTTACCTAACGTTGATATTGAAATTAGGACGGCAAAATGCAGGGAATAATTTTGGGAAAACGTTTTCCATTATTCCTCAGAATTTTCCTACATTTTTCAAAATTGTCCAAAAAACGTTTTTGGTGAAGAAATAGTAATAGTAAAGTAAAAAGAAGGGCTACATTCATTATTAATTACGAGAAAGAATTGCTTTATTGAGATCTATGAAATGAGAAGATATTGTGTATGTTACTCTACTCATCCACTGATTTTATTGATCTTGATCCTGATTTATAGAAGTTTGATAAGATTTTCGAAGTGTCATTTTATTAGCATTTTTAAAATTTTAGGAATTTTAAGAGATTTTAAGAGGTGTGGGAGGCCTGTAAATGCGAAGATCGCCAGTATGAATCCGATCGCAAAGTGATACCAGATTAAAATGTTAAACGTATATTAGTGTGTGAGTACCATAAGTTGGGGCACCGCATACCATGAGGATAGAACTGTGCAGAAGATTATTTGTCAGCATTAATGTACATTCCACGTTATGACCGCACTATGTGCGGCAAAGATGTACATTGTACTACTATGATAACAATTGGCTCTATCCCAAATTTGTGCTCAAGCATATTCAACTGTTTTTTTTTATCGTAAAGGGAACTGCGTCACGGCCACTTTACTACTGTTCGACAATATGATTAACCATATTTTATTATCAAATACTTGTGCATATCAACGGAAGGGAAAATATTATCTAATTTTCTCAGGCTATAACTAGACGTACAAATTTAGAAGAAAAACCATTCCACGAAACGATTCGTTGTTGTCATTATTCTGTTCGATCGCTGCGGCATAGTTCTACAAAATGAGCGTTTTGTGTGAGAGACCAGACTCCGAATTTTTCCGTACTATCCCCGACTTTTGCGTCGCAGTACAAAAGTTTACTGAAAATGACGTTAAATCGAAATTGGAACACTTCGGGCGTATTTTTGAGAGGCATGGAGTAGCAGAGGAGTTTGGTTTAGCAATGGTGCATCGCCATTTTGATATATCGAAAGACGAAGTTCTCGTCGAAACTCTGAATGATCAGAAATCGATTGGAGTTACTTCGCCTTGGATAATTAAGGGTAAGACTACGCGATTGGTTCTAAATCGCCTACAAAGTTTGGTTTTATCTGTGATAGTTTTAATGGAGAATAATTCGCATAATTAAATCGAGATTTTTCTCTTTAGATACCACTGTGGTAGCACCCGATAATGAAACGTTGTGGATAGAACACGACACGAAGATGAAGCAGTATGTGGTGCCTCAAACTTGGAGCTTCGATAAACACGGTAATCTAAAGCCACTCGAGTTTTTGTCAACCGATTCTCCAATGCAAACACCTGATGAGTCCTTTGCCGCTGAACTGTATTCAGAACTGAAGAATTTGGGCTTAGAAGGAATTTTGGGCATTCGACGAATTGTTAATGTCAAAGGTCGATCATCCTGGGAAACAACTCCTCACAATTCCCGATCTAATGTTGTTGTGTTTGGAACAAGACCCAAAGCTGACGTTGCGAAGAAAATGTTCACCGTTCTGTGGTGTTTCGATGAAAATGGAAAACTTCGTGCAGGTGCTGACTGCCGTGGCCACTGTCGTGGCCACTGTAATGGCCATGACTAAATTCTAAGTGGTGTCTACTGTTGCTCCGTTATTTACATTACCTAATGATAGGGTCGAAGGGCCTATGTATTGAAATGTAAATGAATACTTCCATTAATAAAGATATCAAATCCCAAAAATGTCAAACTATTTTTGAATTTATGATTCGAGATACTGATTCGAGATAATAAGAATTTAGCTTAATTTCCCTTTGTCAGTGATCTGAGAGGGTGTGAGAGATATATTGCTTCAAACGGATGTCCACACACTTCCTTTCCCTGTTTTATAGGTACACATTTTTGCCATGGAAGGTATGCAGTAATCAAACAGTTTTTGCCAATAGTGTGTCCTACCACTCGTCACTTTTCAAGTTACTGAACCGACGACATGGAGATTGAGTTTTTTTGGAACACATCCAGTTCGGCTGATTACTGATAGCTCAGAATCCTCTTTAAAAATTAAAATTTCAGATTTCTGCACTAGTGTGTAAATTGACATTGTATTCGTAAAAAATGAGGATTTCATTGATGTACATAAAATATTGTTGCTAACACGATAGCATTTAAAAAGTTTAAACATTGCGCCTTTCTCGGAGAGCTTCGTTTTGTTTCTACTACAGGAGATAAGACGGAAATTATCGCTTTCGTTCAATATGCTCAAATTCTCTAACAAGTTTCACGCTGTGTGTTCAGTCGAATTCAGTCGAGGTTCAACAACTAAAGAGGATTGTTAAGCAATTAGATACGTTCCGCAAATACATTATAAGTGCTTCAAAATGTAATTTTTGATAAGTCGGTTCAAGCAAGTTTTTTTTATGTTGTACGCACATGAGCGAAGCGACCATTGCTAAAAACTCGTAAAATATTGTAGGTCCTGTCTCAGTTGAGCTACAGTATAGTTTCCACTTAAAAAGAGCACTCCATTTAGCCTCCGTTTACATGACAGTTGTAAAATAGAACAAATGAACTGTAAACGGAGCAAAAAATTGAAATAAATTCAATTTCCGTTCCGTTTGCGTGACAGTTCTTTTGTTCTATTTTACAACTGTCATGTAGACGGAGGCTAAACGGAGTGCTCTTTTTATGTGGAAACCATACTTAAATTTGCAATTTTATTGGTTGACTTAATAATTTTGTATTTGCGCAAAACATTTCAACTTTCAAAAATATGCTCAGGACATCGAAGCATGATTTCATGTTTCGGGGTTTGAAAACGAGGGTTTTTCCAAAGAGAAAATTAAGAAAATAATTCACGGAAAAAAAAGATTTGGAAAGAATTGTTTGCTAGAAATATATTTATATTTGTGACAAATATATTTATATTTGTCACAAAATTTCAGGTAATTTGCTTGTCACAATTATATTTAATTATTTGTGACAAATTATTTCAAAATATATTCGTTACAAATATATAAATATTTGTAGCAAATATGTAAATATTTGTTACAAATATATTTAATTATTTATGACGAATTATTAAAAAAATATTTGTGGCAAATAATTAAATATATTTCGGACAAATATTTATATATTTGTAACGAATATAGTTAATTATTTGCTACAAATGTTTATCTAATATATTCGCCACAAATATTTATATATTCGATACCAATTTTTTACATTAAATTGGTATTGAATATTTCTTTTTTTTCCGTGTTGAACCAAGTTTAAGTATTCTTAATCAAGTAACGCAAAAGCTTATGCAAGAATCATAAAGTTAGATAATGTGACAAACATTCGGCACATCCGCTCATTGTTACAATATCTGTACTGATTTTTGAGGTGATTATGCAGTGATGGACATTTAACTTTCAAAAAGGTTATAAAAATCACGTATGACACTGCTAACCGATTTGCTACCGAATTGTAGTCAGGATATAACGAAAAATATCACAATTTTGATTATTTCGATTAGAACTTCATGCAGGTGGTTATTGTCTGCTTGCATTACGAATAGGGAACGTCTTGAAGTGAAGAAATGAGAGAATTATCTTGAGGATTTTTTACCTAAATTTTTTGTACAGGCGGAGAAAAAATCACACAATGTCACATGTATATTACCAATGTCAAAACATAGCTACCTATGTTTGAAAAGTTTCACTGCAGAGTGAAATAAGCCAGACAGGAGCGGTTCATTTTCGAAACGTCAAATAAGGGGCCTAATACATTGCATGAAAATGAACTCAAATGACATAAATTGAACTAATTTTACTACTAGATTATTCAGGTCCCTGGTCAAATCAAGCGATCCCGCCTGAGTTTTCTCGAGTTTCGTCCCTTTGCATGAAAAACTGCATACGTACCTCACTTCGTTCGGGCCACAGCTATTGAAATTCTAGTGAATTATAATAAAATCAACGTATTCCATTCAGTTCACGCAGTTCGAATCCTATTAACCTTTTCTTAACATCAAGCAACACCACATAGCGATTTGATCAGTTTGTTTTAAGCATCGTGTAATGCTTTATAATCAATCTTGTATTTCATTATTCACGCTGTAAGTAGGGTCGAAATTCAAAATCTTTCTCACGCAAGTCTTTCTAACGCAGCGTCATTTTTATTCAATCCGTCTGTTCCAAGGCCATACGAATTGTCAAACTACTGTCAAATTTTATCCATAGAGACATAACCTCATAAATATTTGTATGAAAACCGAGCTCTGTGGATGAAATCGTGTTCGTTCGGCCAGTCAAATTTCGTGCTTACAGTTACTTGGAACAAACCAGGGCCTATTATTTGGGAATTAATTCCCAAAATTCCCAAATATTCCCAAAATTCCCAAATATTCCCAAATATTCTCAAATATTCCCAAATATTCCTAAATATTCCCAAATATTCCCAAATATTCCCAAATATTCCTAAATATTCCCAAATATTCACAAATATTCACAAAAATTTAAGACCAGGTAGACGTAGACTTAAATAAAATTTGAACGATTCAGTGGATATCATGCTTATAAAATTTGTGATACATAATAAAGTGTTTTAAGCCAGCGGCGTTGGAGGTACCCCAAAAAAATGTATGTGTTGGGGCACCGCATACCATGAGGATAGAACTGTGCAGAAGATTATTTGTCAGCATTAATGTACATTCCACGTTATGACCGCACTATGTGCGGCAAAGATGTACATTGTACTGCTATGATAACAATTGGCTCTATCCCAAATTTGTGCTCAAGCATATTCAACTGTTTTTTTTATCGTAAAGGGAACTGCGTCACGGCCACTTTACTACTGTTCGACAATATGATTAACCATATTTTATTATCAAATACTTGTGCATATCAACGGAAGGGAAAATATTATCTAATTTTCTCAGGCTATAACTAGACGTACAAATTTAGAAGAAAAACCATTCCACGAAACGATTCGTTGTTGTCATTATTCTGTTCGATCGCTGCGGCATAGTTCTACAAAATGAGCGTTTTGTGTGAGAGACCAGACTCCGAATTTTTCCGTACTATCCCCGACTTTTGCGTCGCAGTACAAAAGTTTACTGAAAATGACGTTAAATCGAAATTGGAACACTTCGGGCGTATTTTTGAGAGGCATGGAGTAGCAGAGGAGTTTGGTTTAGCAATGGTGCATCGCCATTTTGATATATCGAAAGACGAAGTTCTCGTCGAAACTCTGAATGATCAGAAATCGATTGGAGTTACTTCGCCTTGGATAATTAAGGGTAAGACTACGCGATTGGTTCTAAATCGCTTACAAAGTTTGGTTTTATCTGTGATAGTTTTAATGGAGAATAATTCGCATAATTAAATCGAGATTTTTCTCTTTAGATACCACTGTGGTAGCACCCGATAATGAAACGTTGTGGATAGAACACGACACGAAGATGAAGCAGTATGTGGTGCCTCAAACTTGGAGCTTCGATAAACACGGTAATCTAAAGCCACTCGAGTTTTTGTCAACCGATTCTCCAATGCAAACACCTGATGAGTCCTTTGCCGCTGAACTGTATTCAGAACTGAAGAATTTGGGCTTAGAAGGAATTTTGGGCATTCGACGAATTGTTAATGTCAAAGGTCGATCATCCTGGGAAACAACTCCTCACAATTCCCGATCTAATGTTGTTGTGTTTGGAACAAGACCCAAAGCTGACGTTGCGAAGAAAATGTTCACCGTTCTGTGGTGTTTCGATGAAAATGGAAAACTTCGTGCAGGTGCTGACTGCCGTGGCCACTGTCGTGGCCACTGTAATGGCCATGACTAAATTCTAAGTGGTGTCTACTGTTGCTCCGTTATTTACATTACCTAATGATAGGGTCGAAGGGCCTATGTATTGAAATGTAAATGAATACTTCCATTAGATATCAAATCCCAAAAATGTCAAACTATTTTTGAATTTATGATTCGAGATACTGATTCGAGATAATAAGAATTTAGCTTAATTTCCCTTTGTCAGTGATCTGAGAGGGTGTGAGAGATATATTGCTTCAAACGGATGTCCACACACTTCCTTTCCCTGTTTTATAGATACACATTTTTGCCATGGAAGGTATGCAGTAATCAAACAGTTTTTGCCAATAGTGTGTCCTACCACTCGTCACTTTTCAAGTTACTGAACCGACGACATGGAGATTGAGTTTTTTTGGAACACATCCAGTTCGGCTGATTACTGATAGCTCAGAATCCTCTTTAAAAATTAAAATTTCAGATTTCTGCACTAGTGTGTAAATTGACATTGTATTCGTAAAAAATGAGGATTTCATTGATGTACATAAAATATTGTTGCTAACACGTTAGCATTTAAAAAGTTTAAACATTGCGCCTTTCTCGGAGAGCTTCGTTTTGTTTCTACTACAGGAGATAAGACGGAAATTATCGCTTTCGTTCAATATGCTCAAATTCTCTAACAAGTTTCACGCTGTGTGTTCAGTCGAATGCAGTCGAGGTTCAACAACTAAAGAGGATTGTTAAGCAATTAGATACGTTCCGCAAATACATTATAAGTGCTTCAAAATGTAATTTTTGATAAGTCGGTTCAAGCAAGTTTTTTTTATGTTGTGGGCACATGAGCGAAGCGACCATTGCTAAAAACTCGTAAAATATTGTAGGTCCTGTCTCAGTTGAGCTACAGTATAGTTTCCACTTAAAAAGAGCACTCCATTTAGCCTCCGTTTACATGACAGTTGTAAAATAGAACAAATGAACTGTAAACGGAGCAAAAAATTGAAATAAATTCAATTTCCGTTCCGTTTGCGTGACAGTTCTTTTGTTCTATTTTACAACTGTCATGTAGACGGAGGCTAAACGGAGTGCTCTTTTTATGTGGAAACCATACTTAAATTTGCAATTTTATTGGTTGACTTAATAATTTTGTATTTGCGCAAAACATTTCAACTTTCAAAAATATGCTCAGGACATCGAAGCATGATTTCATGTTTCGGGGTTTGAAAACGAGGGTTTTTCCAAAGAGAAAATTAAGAAAATAATTGAACCAAGTTTAAGTATTCTTAATCAAGTAACGCAAAAGCTTATGCAAGAATCATAAAGTTAGATAATGTGACAAAAATTCGGCACATCCGCTCATTGTTACAATATCTGTACTGATTTTTGAGGTGATTATGCAGTGATGGACATTTAACTTTCAAAAAGGTTATAAAAATCACGTATGACATTGCTAACCGATTTGCTACCGAATTGTAGTCAGGGTATAACGAAAAATATCTCAATTTTGATTATTTCGATTAGAACTTCATGCAGGTGGTTATTGTCTGCTTGCATTACGAATAGGGAACGTCTTGAAGTGAAGAAATGAGAGAATTATCTTGAGGATTTTTTACCTAAATTTTTTGTACAGGCGGAGAAAAAATCACACAATGTCACAATCACAACGAAACTATTTATTAATTGCATTACACATGTATATTACCAATGTCAAAACATAGCTACCTATGTTTGAAAAGTTTCACTGCAGAGTGAAATAAGCCAGACAGGAGCGGTTCATTTTCGAAACGTCAAATAAGGGGCCTAATACATTGCATGAAAATGAACTCAAATGACATAAATTGAACTAATTTTACTACTAGATTATTCAGGTCCCTAGTCAAATCAAGCGATCCCGCCTGAGTTTTCTCGAGTTTCGTCCCTTTGCATGAAAAACTGCATACGTGAATTATAATAAAATCAACGTATTCCATTCAGTTCACGCAGTTCGAATCCTATTAACCTTTTCTTAACATCAAGCAACACCACATAGCGATTTGATCAGTTTGTTTTAAGCATCGTGTAATGCTTTATAATCAATCTTGTACTTCATTATTCACGCCGTAAGTAGGGTCGAAATTCAAAATCTTTCTCACGCAAGTCTTTCTAACGCAGCGTCATTTTTATTCAATCCGTCTGTTCCAAGGCCATACGAATTGTCAAACTACTGTCAAATTTTATCCATAGAGACATAACCTCATAAATATTTGTATGAAAACCGAGCTCTGTGGATGAAATCGTGTTCGTTCGGCCAGTCAAATTTCGTGCTTACAGTTACTTGGAACAAACCTATTTTGACTCTGCCGCTATTATCCGTAGAGTGTGTGTTGTTTGTATTGAGGGTATTTAGTTTACGAATTAAAGATTAGACGACGACAAAATGTAGTATCAGTAGGAATGAAATTGAAATGTGGACCAACTTAAGATGAATATACAAAATATGGAATTTTTTATTCGTTATTGGATAACTTTTTTTTTTAATTATTATTTTCAATTATTTTATAATAGTTGTTTGTGAGGGCTACATGCGAAAGTGCCTAAAATCAATCGTCCAAAACAGATACTCAAAAAAATTTTCATGTAAGGGGTCGAAAACCCGAGAAAAATCTCGAAACTCCCTCATTTTCGGCCCCGACACATGAAAAGAAATTATTCTAATTAGTTTTAGATTTATAACAAATCAAATATGTTTGAAACGGCATTAGCATCCTCATTTTCAAACGTTTTCAAAATTGATGCACAGTTTCCTCTCTGAATTTCTATTGAATATTGTTGTATCAAGAAATTTGTCGAGCGCTTTTCTCCAGTTTTTTGTTGCAACAGTTTTCCGATTTTATTTATGAATTTCTTAGTGTCCTCTCCCATTGGCCCGAACGTTTCGAAAGCGATGGGAGTGAATATGTAGTCACGTTTTAATGCCATGTAGTGATTATGTTTATGACGTTCTGATTGATCTGCGACCGAGCCAGCGATTTTCGCTGATTGGGCCAGGTATGATGGAGCAACGGTGTCGCTCGTTCCCATGGAGTGATGGTTACACCGTCAACGCGCTTTCCGTCCGATCTGCTTATTCCAGGCGGTTCTAGCATGCTCGGGAAATCGATTTTAGATAAGGCATTCAAGGTTATTTTATTGAATCCTACATGTCTCGGAATTCTGCCAGCGCCCCTAATGCACGATAAACCGTGGTGGCCGTTTTCTTCGACAGTTTTTCCACATCGGCATGTGTGTTTTTCGCATACTTTCCCTCCCAAACGTATGGCAATCGCAATTCGAGCTGTATTGTTGTTCAAAAGTAGTCCCAACTCCAAATTCAATTGACCTAATAAAACATTTGATAAATTTTTTGATTGAAAAATTGAAGAAAGATATGCGGGAATCGCCAAATCTTCAAGTTTTCTTATGCCAATTCCAGCCAATGAATAACGTAACGATGTTTGTCTCCAAACTTTCGGGGTCATTTTAATGTTGCAAATATTTTCCAAAGTTTGTCGAAAAAGTTCATCAACTTCTTCCTGAAGATTTTGAAACATGAAAGTTGGACAAATATGGAATTGTTCTTGAGCTTAACAACCATTTTACTTCAAAATTTTTAGGCCCTGGACGGGACGATTGTGCCAGTGAAATTGTGAGAATTCCTAGACGAAGAAAAAAAACAAATTTTCAAATGAATAATGTGGTCATAGAGAAATCGATCATGGTAAATAACGAAATATTTCTTTTCTTTTTCGTTATTCTGGAACGCACACACGCACATTAACCAACCGTACACACAAACGACAGAATACAAATTTCAAATAAATTAAAATGCAAATGATCTCTATTCGGTTGATCATCGTTCACCTATCAATCATTAGCTTAATTGCCTATATACAATTTACTGATTGGATACCCCATGCTAAGGTGTTATGTTATGTATATATTGGACTTGGCGTATAATATTAAATGTTAATCTAATCAGTTTTTGTTTTACAAATTTGAAAAACGTCGATAAATAATAGGTGTAGATATGTTTATAAATGAGAATCGATTTCTTATGTTTCGTTTTTGTCTGCTGTAGATTGAATAATGTATAAAGCGTTATGGTATGGTATATGGCAGGTATACGGTATGGTATACTATATAATGTACTTAACGTACAAGTAAAATGTGCAGATAAATTAAGTTTTATAAAATCGTGATTAGAATTTTAATTGTTATAAAATTGTTATTTGGAGATCTTTCATTGTTGTTATATGCAATGGATATAATTGCTTGTCACTGGTCACCCTTCTCACCGGTCATATATTGATTCTTCTTTAATTTTGTTAGAATTTTTCCGATTTTTTTTTTTACTTTTTTTGAACCAACACTCTTTTTGCATTCGCTCTACCATTACACCATGAATCATTCGTGTGCATAAAATGCAACATTGGTTTCCTGGCTCAATGTAATTGTCAAAATTCGACCGATCAAAGCGGGTAATGTACGAATTAGTTGAAATCCAAAAAAACGTCTTTGAGCACATGTGATTTCAGAAACGACAAAATTAGATATTCAACAATCGATCGTAAGAAGTACATCTTGGAACGGTAAGTCATAGTCGATTAAATTGTCCAAAAAAGCACTGTCTACCTAAGCAAACGGACACTCTGTTGTATGCTATTTTAGGTGCACAAAGAACAGGTTAAGATACCTCTGAGTTGATCACAAAGCTGTGCCTATTTTAAGGGAATAAATTGCAGAAAATGTCTAAATTGTCTAAAAATTTATATCGAAAATATCCACTGAATCGTTCTTTGGGTGGCAACTGCTTTCAAGTTGTCTTTAACCTGTTTCTTAAGAAACCTATATGATAATGAGAATAAAAGCGACTCTATGATACTCTTGGTATGGTCGTCACGATACATTCACCATCTAAATTTCAAGTGGTCAAAAGTCAAAATAATACGTACCCTACCCATGACAGCGGTAAGTTCGTGTCAGAAAGTTCATCTGTGGCACACACTTCTAGAAGAAATCATTGAAGCGATACACCATCAAATATCCACGACAATAAAAGTCATCCTTATAACCATTAGCACGACAGAGTATAGTTCACCAGGCAGGAGCGCTGAGATTTGACTAGGGACTTGAATAATCTAGTAGCCCTATATTTTTTGCGAATAAAATTTTTCAATTTATGGCAGTGTTCATTTGAGTTCATTTTCATACAGTGTATTAGGTCCCTTATTTGACGTTTCGAAAATGAACCGCTACTGCCTGGTTTATTTTACTGTGCCGTGCAATTAGTCATCTTCAATAACAAGCTCACAAAAGGGACTGAAGTAGTTCGAAAATACTTCAGTTATTTCGACTTGGGCGATAGTGTCTGAGTCCGTGGCTGTTTGTCAGCATCGAAATCATTGGAAATATATGTATTTGTCATACTTTGGGGACGAAAATGAGGGCAATGAGGGTCTCTCGGGTTTTCGGCCCTTTGCATGAAAAATTACAGGTGTAACTGTTTGGGATGGTTGTTTTAGGACTCTTTTGCTTGAAGACTTCGTTCGGCCTACAATTCGTGAAATTACCTAAAGTCAATCGTTCAAAACAAACACAGAAATAACTAATACGAAATCGCTGAAACTTATACGGATAGTAAGTATACCTTCAAAATTGCGTGACGTCGCATGATGTCTTCTCAATTAATTCGTGTGTACACATACTAGGTTACCCACCCTCCGAGAATGTAAATTTGAATGATGCATTTTTGAAGGACATCTAATGGATTCCATTATTTCATTATATTCGTTGACAAAACTGACTGACTGACTACACCTAATATATAAACTGATGTGCATTAACTGTTATGAGTTGGTTAGTGCGCTGTGCTGTATGGTTAGGTGTGGTGAAATTAACTATGCGACATAATGAACTACTGGAATTACATACATTTGGTGTAGACGCATCTACGCTACTCTATGCTTTGAATAATAAAACCATTCTTCAATATGGGTGGTTTTATTAAATAAAATTTTAAATCAAATAAAATCACATTATAATGTCATTGCATTTTATTTATATTCAGAACATAAATAGAATTCCTAATTATTTCAAGAGGAGAAAGAGACAGAGAGATTAAGGTATTTAAATTTTATAGTAGATACATCATGAAAATTCGTTAGTTGTGTCACCCAATGATTAACATTTTACTTAAAAATGAATCAAACGAAAATAAAATTTCAATTTATTCAAGATTTAGCCTTGGCGTTTCAATGGCGGAAGGCACACACACACTCATGTTGAATATATTTTCGAAGAAATTGTTTTCGGAGGATGCTGAATGCTCATCGGAAAATATTAAACAGTTTATTGGGTATTTGTCTGTTCACCTTCGACAAAGGTAATGTTTGGTTTCAGTGCACAAGATCCTTTTATAGGTTTGGCCAGGAAGATTTCCATATGGAAAGGAAGCGCCTCAACTCTGAATTTTTCTGGAATAATTATTTCCTTAAGTTGGCCTCACAGTCATCCGTTTTCATTCCGTTTTGCCTCCGTGTACGTAACAATTGTCATTTCAAACACTATTCATGTGCATGGAGGCAAAACGGAATAAAAACAGATGATTGTTAATTCAGACTTAGTGAAATGGTAGATGATCATTTTGGGACTAGATCATTACTATAGAGTGAGAAAAGACCATTCAACTGGTCTCATTGGAAAAAATTAAGGTCCAGTTAACTAGGAACAAACCAGTTAATTTAACTGAGCTCGATGGGGCACACTCTTTTCGACATTATCTTTTAACACTCTACCAGAGTTTCGCTGCTCTTTGTTGCTGATCTTTGAGACTATTTCATTACCGAAATATTTTACTGTGCCAGTTAGTAAGCTAAGTGACAAGCCTTGTGCCGGTATCGGGTAATCTGGCACACGAAGCAAAAATATGACATTCGATGTGGGATAATTTGGCACACGGTGGCAAAAGAATGCACTTTTAAACTAAGTAAAAGGTGAACTCGCACACGCAAATTCATGGCTGCAAATGCTTTTTAGCCATCTCATCGACTTAATGACTCCTTTTACAAAATTTTGGTATCGAAAAATTGTGTGCGAGTTAACCTTTTAAGTAGTTGAAAAATGCGTTGTTTTAGCACCGTGTGCCAAATTACCCCACGCCTAGTTTAAAAGTGCGTTCTTTTGGCACAGTGTGCCAGATTCCCCGCAGACCAGTTAACCGCTTTGCTGTTGGGTTGGTATAGACAAAGCATGGGTTTACACATACGTTTATGTGAACATATGAAAGTTTTTTCGAACCTTCATAAGTGAAATAAAAACATGCGACTTGAGTTTTGCGTCTTCCATATAAATATAAAGCGCAATTACATTTGTTGAAATGTTAACCGACAGATGACTAAGCCTTCATTATCGTCAACGAATCCGTGCAATTAGGACAGGAATATTGTCTAATCAATGATAAGACATTCGACCACTGTTGCGATCTGAGAAAAAATTGAATGCTTTTGCATTAATATGCAGTTCAAAATACCATTTTTCATCAGGCCATGGCGACAGTGGAACTCGAGACAGTGCTCTATCGAATACTAATGATAGCTCAATATGGGGTTTATGTCTTCCATTGGAGACTCCATCACCCAAATGAAGTGACTTCTGTTGGTTTTCTCTATAAAATGTACCTCTCGGAGAGGAACAAACGACTGCTTTTTGATACTAATTTTTGTAAGCTCGAAATCTAATGTGTTTAGTGTGGACACATTAGATTTCGAGCTTACAAAAAACACAACGTACTTACTGCACCTGTAATAAGTAAATTCATCAACCGTTATTTCACCTCACAACCTTTTCAGAGTTGTGTCACCAAAAACATCATCAAATTTTTAAGTATCGAAATCACTGTACCAAACTTTCCTGCGCACAGAGATATATGACTTTGTTTTAGCAAAAAGAAGATAAGGAAGTCATCATGTCGTCGGTGCGATAAACCCTTTCATAATAATTCATAATAATTAGACTGATGGACTGAATAATGGATTTTTGGTGCTCCAGTCAGTTTCAATTACTCGACAATACAACATGAAAGTGTTTTTATTCAGTAGCTTGGTGCTGGTAGCAGTAGGTGATCTACACACTACTTATCTATTTCGATTTTACAGTTGCTGATTCAAAAGTGTCGTTGATATAGGTCTGTGTTTGGCAGCTGAAAGCCAACAATTGACCGAAGAGAATTGGCAATGGATTCCAACCATCAACGGGGAAATGGAATACGTTGACATTAATGCTATCGATATGGGTATGGAGCCTGCTTTCAATGGAATGAATGACATCCTTTTCCGTTTGTTCACCAGAAGTATGAGAAATTATTTATGAAAATTCTTGAAAATTTCGAAATATATTTTCAAGAATTTTTATTATAAATTTTCACCAACAATATCCTGCTAACGTTTTAAAAGGAAACAGTGGTCAGAACGACGGACAAATCATTCGAATTTACAACAATAACGATTTGATCAACAGCCATTTCAATTTCAATCATCAAACAAGGTTTCGAATTCACGGATGGAGTGAAGGAGGCAACCGAACTGGTGGATCTTTCAGAAACGCTTTCTTGAATCGTGGTGAATACAATGTCATAATTGTGGACTGGGGTGCTGGCGCAGGAACACCGAATTACGTTTTGGGTGAGTAGTGTTGGTAAAAAGTAATGAGAATTTTCCTTACTAAAAATTATTGTTCCATTGTAAGCTCGCAGTCGAGTTAATGAAGCGGGTGCAGTAGTGGCACGGTTTATTGATTGGTTAAATTCAGCCGGAGTAGCATTTTCATCAATTTCCGGTAAAGATCTTTCAATATTTTTATAAGTAGATTACTCAATACGTTCTTGGTCCGGTCAGTCATCGGACACAGTCTAGGTGGTCATGTAAGTAAACTACTTTAAGAATGGGAAAGTTTTATTTTACCCAAAAAAAATGGTTTTCAAAGGTATGCGGTGCAGTCGGTAAAAGAGTGACGCGTGGTCGACTCTCTTCGATTGTAGCTTTAGATCCGGCGGGTCCACTATTTACAATCGACAGACCCGAAGATCGTCTTCATTGGACGGATGCAGATTATGTAGAAGTTCAATTCACCGACATCGGTAGATTGGGCTTCTCTCAACCGATTGGCCACGCAAACTTTTATCCAAACTGGGGTAGGCTTGGCAAAGCTATTTCAGAATTTGTTTTTTGTGTTCCACTTTAAAATTTTCCATTTAAACAGGAACTAGTCAACCGGGTTGTGGAATTGATCTAGCCGGAAGTTGTGGACACGCTTTAGTCAATGATTTCTTCGAAGAGGCGCTAACGCCGGCCAGAATTTTTGGTGCTATCAGATGTCGTGGATTTGCTGATATCCAGAACAGAAATTGTGTCATCAGCGGGCCAAGCAGAAGGATGGGCGGTGAGCCGGTCAATGATGGTTTCAGTCCCGCTGGAAGTGTGTACTTTTTAACCACCAATCCAGCAGCTCCATTTTCTCAAGGACCGAGATAATAGCAGTACCATTGTCGACTTAAATAATAGATTCGTAATACAATCAATTGATGATTAGATTACCAATTTTCGTTGACGTTTTTTTTTGTTTTCATTTGTTTGTTGGCGCTCACTTTCCACTTCACTGGGAACCACATAACCAAAGTTGAGATAACCTTTATCATCGCAGCAAAGAGTAATCATAAAGCCATTCATATTTTGAGACCATTGACGTCTATTGCTATGCTATTTTTATCGTCATATTTTATCTTCACACCTAAAAACTGTGGGATACTTACCTCCAGAGAGAGACTTCTGAAAAAAGTACTGATTCAATTTCATGGAAGACTTGTGAACTTTTACAGCATCGTGAATTGTCTGCATAAGAATTCAAATATTACGTTCATAAGTACCTATCAGCTAATTTAAATCAAGTCGCGTCAGCAAATACGCTTTCAATGAACGACAAAATTGATTAAAGGTGAGAGAGAATTTGTGATCGTTGGCGGAAGGCCATCAAACAACGTCGAACCAGAATAAAGACTGAAATGAAATTAGTCTCACAACAGAATGTCAATGCCAAACTAGGTGTTACTAGTGAGTGTAAGACATCAACCAATTAGCGCCAAACTATTTTTGTTCGCGATGCATTAGGGATGACGCATATAAGACTATAGAGAGGTTTTTCTGAAATATTTATGTTAAGGGCAGTTTGGGAAATTTAGGAAAATGTTTTCCCAAAGATTGTGTCCTTAGTAAAAAGTCGGTTACATTTCGAAAAAATTGTCCAATTTTTCGATATTTTTTGTCCTCGGAGTTTAACTTTCAAATGCCGACTTTTGGTTAAGTTTTCAATCTTCCTATTTTCGAAGTTCAGAGTGATGATTTTCACTCAGTTCGTAATTCGTGGATGAATTCTTAAAGTTACCAACACTTGAGAACCACCGCCCCAAAAAAAAACATCCATCTTGTCAGGGTTTAAAGAGAAAGCAAGCCCAAGTTAAATTTAACTTCGGGGAAGCTACAGCGATAAATTCTCTAAATGACCTTCTTTTCGGTATCGGGGAATCTGGCACACTGTGCCAAAAGAACGCACTTTTAAACTACGTATGTCATCGACTTAATGACTCCTTCTACAAAATTTTGGCCTTCTTAAGTGTCCACTCCACTCAACAAATACTCCGTGAGAGAGCCGTGAGAGAGCAAGCTGTCAAATAAACAAAGATAAAAAAGGAAAAATTGATTTTGTCTCTCTCACACTGAGTACGTTTTTGGTAAGAGGAAACCATCGATATAATATAGATTGGTACACACGAAGAACGAAAATTCGGAAATATATCACACACACAACGACAAAACATTTTAATCACAACACAAAACGAAGCGATGGGACATTAAAAGGTATACATTCAAAAAGGAAAGAGACATTAAGATTTTGAAATATTTGTGTGGCTTTAAGTATAGTTTCCACTTAAAAAGAGCACTCCGTTTAGCCTCCGTCTACATGACAGTTGTAAAATGGAACAAAGGAACTGTCACGTAAACGGAGTAAAAAATTGAAATAAATTCAATTTCCACTCCGTTTGCGTGACAGTTCTTTTGTTCTATTTTACAACTGTCATGTAGACGGAGGCTAAACGGAGTGCTCTTTTTAAGTGGAAACTATACTTTATTATGCGCGCTTTCTCAGAACGTAAGTTACGTTACACATACATTCTTACATTCTTTCCGCACAAACGTTGTTCGTGTGTACCAATCTACCCTATATTGCATCGATGGATACTTATATACTTATATATTATATATTATCACGTTTTGCCTCCGTGTACGTAACAATTGTCGTTTCAAACACTATTCATGTGCACGGAGGCAAAACGGAATGAAAACAGATGATTGTCAATCCAGACTTAGTGAAATGGTAGATGATCATTTTGGGACTAGATCATTACTATAGAGTGAGAAAAGACCATTCAGTTTATTTAGCTGAACTCGATGGGGCACACTCTTTTCGACATTATCTTTTAACACTCTACCAGAGTTTCGCTGCTCTTTGTTGCGGCTCTTATGCTTAGTTTCCTCTTACCAAAAAAAGTACTCCGTGTGAGAGACAAAATTGAATTTTTTCAATTTTTCTTTGTTTATTTGACAGTTTGCTCTCTCACGGCGCTCTAACGGCTCTCTCACGGCGTACTTTTTTTAAGTGGAATCGGCACTTTAGAGACTATTTCATTACCGAAATATTCTACTGTGCCAGTTAGTAAGCTAAATGACAAGCCTTGTGCCGGTATCGGGTAATCTGGCACACGAAGCAAAAATATGACATTCGATGTGGAATAATTTGACACACGGTGAAGTTCTGAGAACTTGTATAATTGTATAATTGCCATGCCACTTTTTGTCAATGGAATTTTCATTTTTTTTTAATATCCGCTACCAGTCGTTGCTACCAAAATGCGATCAACTCAATCAGCTCTTTATTTCTCTCTTTCTCAGCCAAATTGTCAACAAAAATACCAAAATTGTTGCATTGCTGAAAAAGTTACATTGCGCCAAAACGGAGCGTCTTTTTTCAGTTTGCATCACGTAAAGTTTTGTTAATTGTGAAATATTTCAGTTCCCGACCCAAAAAAAACACTGAAAAAATCAGATAATCCATTATCTAACCAACGCAATCATTAAATCGCTTATTTCTCCAACTTCTCTTATTTCTTCATAACGAATATATAGAGAAATGAGAGAAGAGACGCAAGAAATTTAGAAAAAATTTAGAGAGTTTATCACTGTATCAGTGTGAAAACCCTAAATTGAAATAATTTAGAGCGCGGCTCTACGAATCTTTAAAAACAAGCTTTCCATCTCTACTCTAATTTCGACATTTAAGCTGCCAGCGGACTTACTCCGTTTAGCTCTCCGTTTACGTTTTAACAATGGAAAGTTGGAGGAGCTTCCATTGTTCACTCGTAAACGGAGTGCTAAACGGCGTAAGTCCGCTGGCAGCTTTAAACTATTTTAATACGAGATATAACTCTTGCACTGTGTAACACTGTAACACTGTCTGCATTTTGGACAGAACCAAAAAACTTAAATGTTATGATGCTTTGATTTTTCCTTCAGTTTCATCATCGATATGTTTTTCTTTAAAAGAACCGCGTCCAGGGTCGATTTAATTTTTTTAAGTCAGATCTCGAACCAAACGTGATCGGATTACATTTTACATTTTCTTCGAGTTCTTAGGCTGCGAGCGCACTTACGCCGTTTAGCACTCCGTTTACGAGTGAACAATGGAAGCTCCTCCCACTTTCCATTGTTAAAACGTAAACGGAGAGCTAAACGGTGTAAGTGCGCTCGCAGCTTTAGACGAACAACCAAACCAATCAATGATTTACTCATTCGGATATTAAACGAGTAAGATGTTAAATTGCACACCTAAGCTGTCTACCTCTATGAGCTGTCGTAATTCGGAAGGAAAACAATTTCCCATGAAATAACAAGAGAATTATCGGAAAATTTTGTGTTATTTTCACTGGAAATTGTTTTTTATCAAAATTACGGCAGTAAGTACATCTCTCTATCACCAGCACTGCAAATGAGGTATCAACGGAAAGCTTAGACAATGTATGTTACGACTAGCATGTTAGGTTCACATTAAGCGTCATCAGTACCAGCCCAGACCTGTCTAAAGTTCACACAGATTTTGAAAATTTTTCTTGCAAATTTTTGCAAACATATATCAATGAATCTAATCAAACAAGCATGACCCGAAAGTACGTAAGCTCAGCTTTCCAACGAGCCTATTCTCACCCGGAACGATCATTTATAACGGCCAAAAAATTCGGATAAAAAACACTATTTTTCCAACTTCGGAGATCTTCCACCAGCAACTAGGTGTGGCTCGAGACTGTGTGAGGCCTGTTTTGAGGTCTACTGGCAAAGACCTTTCAAACCATGTATATATCCCAGACGAAATGGGTCCGATTTTGATAGATGGATTTCCAAAAGAATCCCTCTATGTGATTTTGTTACAACATTTTTGTATAACATATGTGAGACATGAAGTAACGCATGTAATTTTAGGAATCCGAATTTACTACTTTTTTTACTTTGTCAAACGAATCCAAATTTTTCCATGTTCGAAAGAAGGATAAAGTAATATGCTGGGATGAGTCGATTTTTCGATAATATCAAACCGGGCTTCTAAACCTTCCTGGTCCAACTCATTGAGGTCTGTAGATATTTTTAGGGCATTGCATAAGATAATTTTTTTTTTGTGATCAACCGATTAGCCTCGCAGACTTTTATCCAAATATTAAGGGTTGAGGCGGGTAAATTTTTGAGAATTTGTAATATGTTCCATTTCAACTGGGTTTGTGGACAATGTCACGTGGTAGGAATTTTGTTGTCAGGTGTCAAATAACCAACAGGTTTATTTACGTAGTTTAAGCAAAGAAAAATCTTTTTGTTTTGTTAAGAAATAATTAAATTTTTAATTATTTTTTGTTTTTAAATTTTTATTGTTTTGATAAATTGATTTTCGTTTAATCTTGAATTCTTTCTTCTTCATCTTCTTCATTTTTAAATGTAAAATTTCTATTTATCAATTATGTCTTCTTCAAAAGCAAAACGTTTCTGTATCCTTACAACCTACACAACATAAACTTAAATAATTCGAAAATAAAAGGAGAAAGAATTTATAAATTGAGACAAAAAACAATTTTCGTCTAAAAAATTGTAAAAAACCAAAAAAGAAAAGAAAAAAATATTCTCAGAACTGGGGGATTATATATTTTTATATTTTTTTTTTTGTTTTCTTTTTCTTTTTGTTTTTTATTTTTATTTCTTTGTTATGTTTTAACTTGTTAAATTTATTAATGAGTTTGACTTTTCGAATGAGCAATTAACCATTGCAGTGTAATATCGATGTTATCTTTTGCCTTACATGAGATGCTATAACAACAGATTTCTCTATCTTGAATACTCGATAAATTCCTGAAACGAGATACAAAAATATTGATTTTAATCATGCGAGTCTTTGTAGCTTATTCGTAAGTTGAAATGAAGTTAAGTTATCGCCATATTGGAACAAATACAGAGAATGTATGAAATTCTTGTAAATTCGAGAAAATGAAGAAAACTTTACTTTCTCAAAAATATGCTTGTGTCGATTTCATATGGGGACTGAGTTGGATAGAGATCGAATCATAGCGATGGCGGCTATATTTATATTTCTTAACTTCATCCAGCTCGACCTACAGTGTTTTTGGGAGAATACATGTCTATATTTTCTTGGATTTCCCATGTTTTCGTGAATTTTCCCAGAATACATTTTCGGAAAATGTAGGAAAAGTCGGAAAGATTTGAGAAAACTTTAACAAAAATAGTCCTGGTAACAAGTATTTGTACCAGCAGGATCTTATGGCCACAGAACTGTAATTTTCGGGTCACGCCGGACGGCGAAATATAAAGAAGAGATGAGCTTGTGTAGCACATTTTTAAGCCCACAAGTGTATTGTAACAACGAAAAGGATAAATTAAATTGATGAAGCTGAGAGAACGAGAATCTAGTGTTGCCGCACATTTCGTTAAAAATGTGTATTGGTTGACATGATGACTCCAAATCTCTCAAGTGTACTATAGAACTGATTAGTGTGAAAAATTTGTTTCAAGTCCTTACTATTATCTACTTTCTGGCAGAACTGTGGTAAATGTACGGGGCTCACCTGTCGCCCCACCTTTATTGACACAGTCTTTCAACATGATCTTTGTGGCAGGCGAAATATAATTTTCAATGAAAATCGAAGACGACGGACGCAACTTACATTCGTTCAATTAGACCAGTCTCATCCAAAGCTCCAGGCAAATCTCTCTTATTTCCTAAAACCAATACAGGAATACCATTTAACTGCGGCTTATCCAATAGTGAATGTAGTTCATTCCTCGACGCCTCCATTTTATCTAAATCGGCTGCATCAACCATATACCTGTAAGCATTAATGCGATTCATCTGGTTAGTCGTTGTTTCGTTCAATCATGTTCAATGGGCTACGTACACTATAGCATTCACTCCGCGACAATATCGTTCCCACATCGATCGGAATCTGGGCTGACCGCCAATGTCCCAAACTTTTATTGTTACGTTACCTTTTGTGATTTTTCGCATGTTGAAACCGACTGTGGGTATCATATCTTCACTGAATTGACCAGACTGCAAAGGAGACGATCTTGATAATATAATTTTTGATCAATCATGGTCTTCAGTTTGGGTACATTTGTTTAAATGGGAAATTCGACATTCTAATAGAATATTCAATGCATTCGTTGCAGAAAATTTAATTATGATTTGAGTGACTTTCTTAACTGACACCTAGCGAAGTGTCCGAACTTCAGACACGTAATGACAACAATGTTTACTTACTCGTACGACTCGATTCGTAGCTAAGTAAAAATTGTTTCGGTGTAATTTTCGTTGAACAAGTGCAGCTTCGAGAGGTAGATAAATCCGTCCGTCAAATATAATTTGCTCCGTAATCTTTAGCAAAACAAGGAAATCGGTTGCGAAAACAACACCAAATTTGTACAAAGAAGTCGCTGAAAAAAATCTTTGATTGGAGAAATGGAGATGGAGAAATTAAGTGTGTCCACGCACTTGAGGCCAACACACACTAGCATCTAGTGTCAGTTGGGAATATGATATTTCTATTGTTAAAATCGGTTTTGACAGATTTTAGCTTATTTAAACAATAGAAATATCGTATTCCCGATGACACTAGATGCTAATGTGTGTTGGCCTTTACGACGTTTAGCTCTCCGTTGATTATGAAACAATAAAATTAACGGCGTATGTGCGATTACAGCTGAAGGTTCATCTGCCGCTCATGAACGTTCTTGAGTCTTCAACCGATTGGTAATGTCACATTGTTATCACGAACTAAGTGAGTTTGCGGAGTATTCTTTTGTTCAAAAGAGTGTGGTAACTCAATCAACGTGACATACTGGTAAAACAACAATTCATTCGGATTTATGTGTTATTTGATTTGTAAGTGTTGGGACTCAGCGCAGTTGCGGTCAACAATAAGACCGCTAATGAAGTAATAGACCTTCAAATGTTAAATAATTCAAGTAAGTTACTGGATTGAAATGAATATTGACAAGGCGATATGAGGGTAATAACAACAGTTCAAGACATTAGTTTAGTGGATTTATATTTATATTAGGCTGTCTACCTGTAGAAACACTCATAACAACGCAAGTTTGACATAAAATTCTTTTGTTTTCGGGCTCATTGCGATTCATTTCAATCATCAAAATTTCGTAGTCTTCGCAAGTTTGAAGTTTCAAAACATTGGAAAAGGGACGAAAACAAAAGAATTTTATGTCAAACTCGCTATGTGTATCAGCACAACCCCTTTCTCAATTAATTTTTTGGTTTTTTCGAAAAGTAATTAGGACATTTTCGAAGTTCAACGGAGTAACGAGTTTCGGATGTTGTTTTGCCGCAATGAGTTCCATTACCGAAACGTTGATACCACAGAAGATCTAGTCTACGTAAGAATTGCGGAAGTTCGTGAAGGTAATCTATCGAATTTCCAGAAATTCCAGTATTCCGTTACTGTGATCGAATTTCGCTCATATCGAGTAATATTTAGAGTAATTCGAATGAACGTTGTCAGTCTTTAATATGCCCAGAAACAAAAAAAAAAAAAAAACAAAAAAAACTGGGAAGACACTAAATATCTAATTCTCATCAACCAAAACCACAGCCATTCATCTAATTTATACGCAATGACTGAGTGCCATTTACCAAATTCAGTTTGTGGCATGATATCCTTTAGATGTCAGTGTCAGAAATATCGATTTTTAGAACCGAGCAATTTTCCAATTTCTTTTTTCTTTTGATAAAGTGTACATCCGTGCACGTAGCATTAACATTGAAATAAATTTATTCAACGACATGAATATGATAAGATTGTGCTGTGAATTCATATATTGAAAATTGGAAAACAAAAAGAACGAACGAACATCAAAATGCATATTTCTGACATGTAGGTACAGAATGTTATACAGCCAGTTCATCGGCGACGATTACGGTGTATTAGTCATTGTTTCGATTTTCACACACCAAAAAAAAAATGCCCAATTTGACGTCGCATTTTAATAATAATCGATGATGAATATATCGTCCAAACACAATAAAACTCAAATTGGGATTACGAGTAACAACAACACCAATAAACAAAAGAAGTGAAACATGTTTTCATATGTGAGATTACCGCGATAACATTAACAAATGTTGTTTTTCCCGAGTACTGCAACCCGACCAGAGTGAGCTCCATTTCTTCTTTCCAAAACAGGCTCTTGAACCAGTCTAATATTCTATTTATTATTGCTAACATGTTTGTGGTTTTATTTAAAAATATTTTCTAATTAAACGTAAGCACAACACAACGCCCAACACTTTTTTTCGGAAATTTTCAAAAATATGGAAACAAGCAAATCACTAGACAACACCAACACCAAGAGTGTGTGACACTTCGAACGTAAGTGGTAATGGCTAGCAGATTTATTTATTTTTGTCAGGTTGAATTTCCACAGACAAACTGAGTAATACCGGTAATACCGTTTAGAGGGTTTAGAGCTTTTAATACAAACAATACCGCAAATTTTTAAACTGGTGATTAACACCGAATCTGCTTCAAATTTTTATTGGAATACGTACAATAAACAGGGGCGGATTAAGGTTTTCAGCGCCACTGGCAAACGCAATTTAAGCGCCAATTTTTCTATATGAATTTCATATAACAAGGTGGTACTAACGAAAATTGCTGCTTGTTTAAGACGTGCATTCCGGAGACTATTGAAATGAATGATAGTGTTACGATAGAAGTGGAAGAAATGTAATTGCGAGCGCAGCGAGCAAGAAATTTTCAAAAATAAGGTATCACTACACAAATTCTGATACCATCAAAAAATTCTTTTTTGATTATTGGCATGGCACTGACTGCTGGTGTGAGTTAAAAGTTACTTTTAGTTTATGAAGACCACATCACAATTCGTAGTTTTTACGCTAATTCAATGGTCGAGCTTTTTCTTTTTCGAGGCATCAGATTTCCTTTTTTAACCTGATTTACGCTCTTGTGTGTAAAAGGCAAATGGACATCAGCTCAGCAACTCATTCTGAACTAGTTCAAGTGATCGAATAGGCGCTGTTTTCTCGTTTTGTGACACTTTCCATGATGTGAAGAACTATAGTTCAGAATGTTTCATTTTAGACTTCACCATTCATGTTTCCTCGCAAAATAATTCCTTTTTGTAAATGTTTGGACTGAATACTATGACATACGAATTGCATTTTTCACTTTTAACCCGGGGACTCCTGCACTCGTCAAAATAAAAATTTTAAAAACTACGTGTGTACTGTGCTTTATGTGATTCGGCATCCGCAAACTGTCTATAGGTTTGTGACAGATTACGAGCGGCGCAGGCAAATTTTTTTTTAATTTCAGTTTGAAACTAATAAACAATTTCTCTTCAGACAATAGTTGTCCATTCTGTGGCTGAGCTCAGCGCCAACTGTTTCCAGCGCCATGGGCACGGTACCGAATTCCCATAGGGTAATCCGCCACTGACAATAAACTAGGTGAGATCAAATTTTAATTTCTATCCATAACCTAGCCAAACAACATACATTTTAAATGCAAATACAACAAGTCCTATGAGTGTAAGTAATTTCAGTTCACATACTTCGTTGTATGTCTGAAAGTTATTCTTTTTATAACATCTGAAATTAATTAATTATAGATGAGCCTAAGGTGGCCTCAGAGTCATGCGTTTTGTTTCCGTTTTCATTCCGTTTAGCCTCAATGTACGTGACATTTGATATAGTTCAAACAATAGGTCTAAATGTGCTAAATTGTTTGAAATGTCAACGGTCATGTACATGGAGTGAAATCGGTGACAAAACGAATTTTGATAAATTTTGATCGTAAAGAATTAGGCTCTCGCATATGAATTTATTTCAATTCCATATACAAACAGCAACCAAAAATTATTCTACACTATGCCAAAATAATGTGTCATTTTTTTATAAGGTTGATTAAAAGTGACGAATTTAAATAACAAAATTTAAAGGGTCAAATTCTAAAATTTAAATGATATTTGGTTTGATTCTTTACTAAACATCCCGATACTTTTATGTGTAAATTGTAACAGCTTGAATAATTAAGATGGCGCGCTGGTCGCATGTTGACGAACGTTGGTAATTCTGCTAACTTTACCAATACTTTTTACAATTAAAAAACAAATAAGCAAAATTTTGATGTATGTTAAAATATGTAAAATAATATTCGACATCCAAAAAAATGTAAAAAAAATTTAAGAGAGAACCTAATTAACTGGTCAGTGACGAGTGTCAAAAAATCCAAAACTGTTATGATCAGAGCGAGAAAACCGAAGACTAATTATTATAACTTGCCTTCTAGTACTTGTCAAAGTATTAGCTTCTCTTTCAACGTGGTACGTTGATAGCGAGAGGACAGAAGATCGGTTTATTTTAACTTGTCTTGACGTACTTGCAAAAATGTCTTCTTCTCTTTCATCATAACACTCTATTTGAGATCAGTTTTGGATTTCAGTATTATCAACAATAATTAGTTCTCAATGGGCAAATCGTGTGTAAATAGTGAACATTAATCGAATTATATTTGTTTGTATTGAAGTGAGAGTTGTCAAAATTTAGTTTCATTAACTGAGCGACGAAAAAAATATAATTTCTGTACAGGCCCTGAATTCAATTTACCGCATGTTAGTGATAGATTCTGGCAGCGGGTGCAGCGGGTTTAATGAATTGGTATCTTAAATGGTAATAGACAGTGCCTGTATTCAACTTGACAAAACCAAAAAACGTTTTTTTTTTGTTTAAAGTTACAACCCTTACTAAAATCCAGCCAGAATTTTTTATTAATACTGACGTGATGCACTCTGCATTGTAACGATTTGCAAAACCCAATCAAAATTCATTCAAAATCAAAATATATTTTCATTTCTTGGAATTATTCTCGTAATTCAGGAACCCAACATGAAAAGTTGTATATGCGCATCTGTGGTGGACGGTTAATTTTAGGCACTTTCGCTTGTCGCCCTCACTTTGTACGGGCTACAACTTGCAAAATTGCCAAAAATGTACCGTCCGACACAGATACATAAATAACTACTTCAAAAAGTTATCTTGAGACAAGTGCGAGCAGCAATGACCACGTTTTGTAATACTAACTATTTGGATCAGGTTTGCAGCAATGAACTCGAATTTCTACTTGAGTTCATTAAAGAAATTACTGAAATTTTTTTAGCAATGAAACTCAGCTCTTCTTATTCTCTAATTCTGGTAGCTACGAATTTTTGTGATAAAAAATCTAGTAACAATGGAACGCATACCAAACAAAGGCCGAACGGTCTCCTAAAGTACCAACATATACACTCGAATAGACTGTTACAATACCCTCCCTAGCAACCATACTACAATTATTAAGGTGGTAAATACGTTTATGAATCACTGCTACTTTGTTTTCTCGTGTTGTTGTTGTTGTTTTGAAGCCATATTAAAAATCAGCGTTTCTCAAACTTATTTCCCCCCCTAAAGCGATTTTTTGAGAGAGTTTGGATGCTAGAGAGAGTATTGACTGTTATGATCAGAGCGAGAAAACCGAAGACTAGTTATTATAACTTGCCTTGGGGTTTTTCTCAAAGTATTTGCTTCTCTTTCATCATAACACTCTATTGCTTACACACACTACACTGTTAATTTTGAGTATTATGCTGAAAGCGAAAGAAATATTTTGACAAGTACCCCAACGCTAAACTGGTCTTCGGTCTTCTCACTCATATAATGTCATAACATGTTGAAAGAGAAGCAAATATGCTACTTCCTTATTAGCGTTTTCTGTATATAAAAATGATTAGAATTGAAAATGTGATCGAGACGAGGGGGAAACTACTCGAGGGAATCTTTTCCCATCTACGTCCGGTGCAGAAGCTACTTTTTAGAAACTTTTCGACAAATCAAGAAATCAAGAAATTCCAAAATGCCGTGCTTCTAATTTTCCAGGCAATCAATAACCTCACGGCAGAGTAAAAGTAACCCAGGCAGGAGCGCTTGTTTGACTAGGGACCTGAATAATCTAGTAGATAATCTAGTAATCGACGAATAAAATCTACTCAGGACACTTCAAGCATGAGTGGTACTCTAAATAGGGTACTGAAACTGGACAGTGTATTGAACAAAATTTGGCACTGTAAATAAATTCGGACACTCTTTTCATACAAACTAGTACTCTATTTGACAGCTGTCACTAATAGCACTTTTGCTTGAAGTGCGTTGGCTGACTAAATAAAATGTAAACATAAACAAACGATCAAAATCTGGCAACAAGTGCTTCTGCGTCACATAACCGCGAGATGGAAGGTAATTGAGGGTATCACGGCAGAGTAACATAAACCAGGCAGTAGCGGTTCATTTTCGAAACGTCAAATAAGGGACCTAATACAGAGATTCTAGCAATGAACTGAAATTCGAATTAGAGATAACCCTTACAATAAGTGAGTATCAATGCCGTCGTTTTAACTTCTGCAAAAAAAATCTATGAGTTGTCAAATGAGTTTACAATAAACCGTGAGCCTGTCGCTACACGTATTTTTAATCCAACGAACACATTGAAAGAACATCGTAACTGTACTTTTCCTAACTAGTGTTGAAATATCGTACCACGTCATTTAGGAAAAACGTTGTTCCTAACTTATGCTAAAAGGCTTTTTTAGCGAATTCGATTCGAAACCTCTCATTCGCTAAAAAAAAGCCTTTAAGCATGCGTTAGGAAATTATTATCGCTTGAAAAAAATATTAATTTGTATTTTTAATACGCGTCTAAGTGCCTCTGAAAATATTCTCACGCTTTAAAAATAGTACATTTCGTACCTAGGACTAAAAGTCTTTTTTAGCGTGTGAGAAGTTTCTAGACAGAGCCGAAGGCGAGGTCTGGAATCGCATACGCTAATAGGAAATAGTATTTTCCTTTACTAGGGAGGGAAAATGAACTTTCCGTCCATAGAGAAAAGTCTTTCCCTCCTTCGTAAAGGAAAACGCTATACTACGCTCGGGAAATAATTTCATATTTCGTATCTGGATACGAAATATCAAATTCCTTCCATTGTATAGTAATATACTATAAAGTAGTATATAGTGTAAGGGTTACAAATGTAAGAAAAACAATTAAAACTGTCATTGACACTTTATTGTTGATAATGATGTGAAATTTTAATTCCGAACATTTTCCTAAAGAAAACATTGTGATAACATAAAATTCTGAATGATTGGACACGGTATTTTCAAATCATCAACAAACGAAATATCCCCATCAGTTTGCAAATAATTTCCCATTTAATTTTTATTTAGAGTTTCCGTACTCGAAAAAATATCTTTCTTCATGAGTCCATCTCTACAATGATTTTTTTAAACTAATTTCTATAAAAAAAAATATTTAAAAAAACATTTTTTTAATAGTTTGTCAGCTAAACCAGGTTTTTATAACAATACTAAACTTTTATTCGAAAAGGCTATCGGTCTACTTATAAAATCGGTCAATTTTGCATAAACAAGATAACGCTTCGCGACTTATATTTTAAGTTGATGAATTTTTCTAATACCAAATCGAAGTCATCATATTTTTGTATTAAATTTGAATATTGTTTTTATATTTTCAATGCTATTTAGATTGTCATTTTGTGTTTCATTTTTCAAGTAAGTACCTGATTTTCATTGAACTAAAATAGTAGTCGACGAAGGAACGATCTATGCAACAACAACCATTCACATAATATTACACTTTTTAAGATGAGTAAGTTGGTGAAAAATACATGCAAAATGCGTGAAAAATAGACCCATGCAAAATGCCTAGCCTTTAGCGTAACAGTATTCTTTCAGGTTTCTGACGTTCTCTATTTCATCAGCCTAGTACGATAATCTCGCACTTATCTCTTCTAGGGCAAAACTGTTTATCTCGATATATCTGTTCTCGGCTCGGCTCGGTATACCACTCCCAAATATAAAAAAAATAACAATTTTCAACAGATAGTAGCAAAGTATTTTTAGTATCAATAATAGTATTAGATTAGTAGATTTAATTAGACCGACTATTAATGACCTTTCTGTTTTCTTCGAAAATGGAAATTAAGAGGGGATGAAGTGCTCGGTATAAATATTGTAGTGCATACAACAGTGTTGTTTTTAGTTTTGAGTGATCCAGTAAAATTTTAGTGCTTTGCAACAATGTCGTTTCTTCGATGTGCGTTTCTGTTGTTCATCTATCAGCTGATTGTGATCCGTTCACAAGAGAATATTTCTGATAATGTCGAGTACTGCTATGTTACTGATGAAGAAAGACCACAAGCGAAATTATTTGCAACAATAACTGCATACAGAATAGCAACAAAAGATCTGCCACATTCGAACGATGAGTTCGTGCTTCCAAGTGAGTACAATCAGCGACTTCAAGTAAATTTATAAAGTTGAACTAAACAAAAAGAAATGATTTGGCAGATTGTGTAGCCTCCAAAGCAATCATTTGGGCACGGCACGGATTACGCTTACCTTCAACTAAAGAACAAAAGCCACTTCGAAGAGTGGAACAGGTGAAATAAGAATTAGAATAAAAATTGAGGTTATTCAAATATTTAACGTGATGAATATCTGATCAAATTAGTTGCACAAAGAACTTATTGCAAACATTAACGCGTTGTCAACGAATCCATTATGCTCTGACGATTTCGAAGCAATTAAAGAATGGACATGGAACCGCACTGTTACTGGTGATCGTGGATCCGACTTGTCTAAGGAAGGATTTGAAGAATTGCGTCATATTGCACTCAAGTATCAACAACACATTCCGAATCTTTTCAATCGTAGCTACGATCCAAACGAATTTCATTTCGGGCATACAGAAAAAAATCGAACAAGAGACAGTTTTCGTTCATTTGTCGATGCATTATTCGGTGAAGATGCCCATCAACACATAAATACCGCACTACCAGACGGTGGTCCCGAGTTACTGCTCAAAGTAAGTGTTTATCAGTTTCAAATTACCAAGCCACCGAATTGAATAAAGTGTTTGTCTCGTTCAGACCTATTCATATTGTCCGGAATGGACCGATTTGAAAGAGTCTGTGAATATGCCAGATTCTGAGCCGAAAAAATTCGAAAGATCCGAATTATTCGTGAATATGGTGGAGGATATCAATCTACGTTTCGGTTTCAATGGAACATTGCAAGTAGATGACATTATCAATATGTACGATATCTGTCGAAATGAACAAGCTTGGAATATAAATGTTGGCAGTGCCTGGTGCTCGGTGAGAAATGGTAGTTTAAGTAATGCGAATAAAATTGTTTTAACAAATTCCTTTCTTTCAATTTTAATTCTCCAGCTTTTCACCACATTTCAATTTGTACTACTTGAATACCTGGAAGACGTGAGAATGCTCTATAAATCCAGCCAAGTATTCAATATTAATAGAAACATTGCATGTCATGCAGTCAAGGATTTACTGAACCGTTTAGAATCGAATGAATCTCCAATAGTAACGGCTTATTTCACGCATTCAACTAGAGTCCAACAAGTCTTGGCAACGCTGGGGGCTTTTAAAGGAGAAAAGTTACCGCAGTCGGACAATTTCAATGAAATGCATGACAGGAAGTGGAAAACGAGCGTTGTCAGTCCTTCTGCAGCCAATTTAGCTGTTATTCAATACGAATGCGGCACCGAATCAAACGTCAAATTTTTCATAAATGAACAAACTCTGCACTTGGATTGGTGTTCAGCTGATGGAGTGTGTAAATTGTCCGATATGCTAAATGTATTTGCACGCTTTAGAAATGCTGAATGTGATACAAACTTTTGTCATGGAGAAGAATGAACGATTTACCTAGCGATTTACAACATTGGAAATTTGAATTTGAATAAAAAGTTGTTTTGTAGAAATTATTGATTTTTCTCTGTAGAATCTGAAAAAAAAAACTTCAAATCTGCTCTGAAGAATGATTGCTTGTGGCTTATAGAATTTATACAGTGTTAGATCGACAAATTCTAAAATTCCCTACGAAGTGAACTGCCAAAAAACGGAAAATTCGATTTGCTTAAATGTCTAGGTGCTCTTAGTTAATCCATAAAGGGAATCACTCTGTCCGAGTGTGAATTATATTAGAGAGGTTATGTTTTTTCACTATTATAATTACTTGATAAAGTATGTGATAAATTCGTATGCCAATATTAAGCGAGGAAGAGGAAGAAGAAAATTAAACCTCTATATTTTTAGATATTGCTCTTTCATCTGCAATTTCATGAGTAGTATGTAGATAATTACGACATTTTCCTTCTCGTTCAAGGTATGAACAATTTTGAGACAATATGTGAATGAATCGCCCCTTGGTTACATATTGTCTTCGATAGTTATGTTAAAGACGGCTGTCATCTGTTATCGACAACGACAGCAATAATAAACGACAAGCTCTGACTGATAGCAAAAAGCATGTTCAAAACAAATGAAGTAAAAGATTTCTGAAATCAATCTCTGAAAATCTTCGATCGAATGAAGTAATAGATCAGATAATAAAACTATTAATATGTTTTCCGTCTGAATGAGAAGTTTACGTGGGATTGGAAAACTCCTCGGATTGCTCAATATTTTTTATTCAAACCAAATATTTCGGTCTCATATTATAGACCATTATCAATGGTAATCTGAAACAACAACAATTTTCATAATTACATAATTCGACAAATGTTCAACAAAATTTACGTTGACACGACATACTTTTCGGGTTACGTATTACAAATACATAGTCATGAATGGCCACAAATTGTGTAAAACAGTCGTGGCGGGAATACTTTCTTCTGCAATTAATTCATTAGGACTAACTTAACAATCATTCTTTGATAATTACACAAACTTTGGTTACCTCAAATATGCTTTGAGCACTATCACAGATTAACGTTCATGAACAATCTAACAAATCGAAAACAACCGGACAATCAGCAATAAATTAGTCAGATAAACAAACTAAGCTACACCATGAACGGTTGTGCATTATCACACCGTCGTTACGAACTAAATCAACCCGTGCATCATCACTGGACTGACACGCTATTATCGGAACGTGTCTTTGATAATGTTACTGTATGTGTTGGACAAGAATTTACATTCTTGCTGCTTATTGATCGTATTAGGTACAGTCTTAATCGCAATCATTTCCATAACGTCTCTGTTGTGCCGTTTAGGTTCTTTGCACAAAATTTTAACATTATCCCAATTCACTTGATGCCCCGTTTCAATAACATGTTCACACAACGCGCTATGTTTATCATTCTTCACTCTGCAATTGTATTGATGTCCATCAAGACGCTTCTGGAGACGTTGAATTGTTTGACCGATGTAAACTTTGTCACACGAGCAAGTTACTTTATATATGAGTCCAGATTGAAGCTGAGTCGGAATTGCGTCCTTAAGTTTCGTGAACAATATTTGTTGCAACGTATTATCACCTTTACCGACCACTTGAATGTTCTGTTGGACAAACTCTTTCTTAATTTTGTCAAACAAACCGTCAATGAATGGAATAGCAACATATTTGACATCGGCTTTATCCACTCTTTCGTTGGTTTTTTTGTCGTTGAAGCTGTTAACACATTCATTCATCACTTTATCAAGTAATTTGGCTGGGTAACTGTTGTTCAGCAATGTCCTTTTAATCAGATCGAAATTCTCATTGTGGAACACTGGAGATGACAATTTCAGCATTCGTTCTGTTAGTATCGTAATCGTGTTTCTCTTGTAGGTGAATGGAAGACTTGAATGGAAATTAAGATATCGTCCCGACCAGGTTTCTTTGTGATACCAATTGGTAGTGATAAAACCAGCGTCATCACGTATAACCAATGTGTCTAAGAACGCTAACTGTTTGTCACGTTCAATTTCCATTGTAAACTGTATATGTTCGTTGATACTGTTGAATGTGTCTAGTAGTTCATCTGTTTTGTTTGCAGGACATGCGGTGGAGCTATCATCAACGTATCTGTAGTAGAAAGGTGCACGTATTTTTGACTTTATTGCAACTTCATCCTCGATCATTTCCATCACCATTGCATTAATTGTCCGACATATAATCTGTCGAAAATGTATGCCAACGTGTTAAAGAACGTGACAGGGAAGACGAGAAAATCCATCAAAAATGCATTCGAATTTAAAGAGAAGATCAAGAACACAGTGTTACCAGAAGGTTACGTTTTGGTATCACTAGACGTCATTTCACTCTTCACGAACATCCCTAATGAATTGGTGTATAAAGCCGTGGACAAAAAATGGTTTCAGATCAAGAAATTCACGTCGTTACCCAAAACCGAATTTTTGAAGGGGCTCAAAGCAGTGTTAGAAAACTGCACGTTCAGCTTCAATGACACCATTTATCACCAAACTTTTGGAACGCCGATGGGTTCACCTGTAAGCCCAGTTGTTGCTGACCTGGTGATGGAAATGATCGAGGATGAAGTTGCAATAAAGTCAAAAATACGTGCACCTTTCTACTACAGATACGTTGATGATAGCTCCACCGCATGTCCTGCAAACAAAACAGATGAACTACTAGACACATTCAACAGTATCAACGAACATATACAGTTTACAATGGAAATTGAACGTGACAAACAGTTAGCGTTCTTAGACACATTGGTTATACGTGATGACGCTGGTTTTATCACTACCAATTGGTATCACAAAGAAACCTGGTCGGGACGATATCTTAATTTCCATTCAAGTCTTCCATTCACCTACAAGAGAAACACGATTACGATACTAACAGAACGAATGCTGAAATTGTCATCTCCAGTGTTCCACAATGAGAATTTCGATCTGATTAAAAGGACATTGCTGAACAACAGTTACCCAGCCAAATTACTTGATAAAGTGATGAATGAATGTGTTAACAGCTTCAACGACAAAAAAACCAACGAAAGAGTGGATAAAGCCGATGTCAAATATGTTGCTATTCCATTCATTGACGGTTTGTTTGACAAAATTAAGAAAGAGTTTGTCCAACAGAACATTCAAGTGGTCGGTAAAGGTGATAATACGTTGCAACAAATATTGTTCACGAAACTTAAGGACGCAATTCCGACTCAGCTTCAATCTGGACTCATATATAAAGTAACTTGCTCGTGTGACAAAGTTTACATCGGTCAAACAATTCAACGTCTCCAGAAGCGTCTTGATGGACATCAATACAATTGCAGAGTGAAGAATGATAAACATAGCGCGTTGTGTGAACATGTTATTGAAACGGGGCATCAAGTGAATTGGGATAATGTTAAAATTTTGTGCAAAGAACCTAAACGGCACAACAGAGACGTTATGGAAATGATTGCGATTAAGACTGTACCTAATACGATCAATAAGCAGCAAGAATGTAAATTCTTGTCCAACACATACAGTAACATTATCAAAGACACGTTCCGATAATAGCGTGTCAGTCCAGTGATGATGCACGGGTTGATTTAGTTCGTAACGACGGTGTGATAATGCACAACCGTTCATGGTGTAGCTTAGTTTGTTTATCTGACTAATTTATTGCTGATTGTCCGGTTGTTTTCGATTTGTTAGATTGTTCATGAACGTTAATCTGTGATAGTGCTCAAAGCATATTTGAGGTAACCAAAGTTTGTGTAATTATCAAAGAATGATTGTTAAGTTAGTCCTAATGAATTAATTGCAGAAGAAAGTATTCCCGCCACGACTGTTTTACACAATTTGTGGCCATTCATGACTATGTATTTGTAATACGTAACCCGAAAAGTATGTCGTGTCAACGTAAATTTTGTTGAACATTTGTCGAATTATGTAATTATGAAAATTGTTGTTGTTTCAGATTACCATTGATAATGGTCTATAATATGAGACCGAAATATTTGGTTTGAATAAAAAATATTGAGCAATCCGAGGAGTTTTCCAATCCCACGTAAATTTACTACATGCTCAGACGCAAGTCAAAAATCTTAAAATGAATGAGAAGTAGAATATAAACCAAAGTCAGAGTGATGCTCTTTAAAAATTTAACTCATAATACCACAACACTGGTCATGATATTGGACAGTGTTGAGTTTGTCATCATTCCGAAAATTAGCCGTAAAAGCCTTAAAATCGGTCTTTGCCCATAAGAAGAAGTCAAGCCTTATTCCAAGTCTCAGAAAAGAGAAACAAGAAAGGTAGAATTACGTAATTACGTTAGGCACCGAAATACGAATAGGAAAATTGGAGTGATGCTACGTAGATGTAGATGATGTAGAATAAATTTTCACTGGCGCGATTGAAGTTTTGACTAGTAATTATAATAATTCTGCGTTTTGTGCGGAATAGTTACTTGCTATTTTCTTGTTGTACGTCGATAAATATTAGTGAAAATCACTTACTCTCAAGTATTTGCAGTAGTACATGTTCTCAATTATTTTGCAGTACTAATCGATGTAATAGGCTGACATAAAATAGAATTCAATATAATATCACCGAAAACAATTTCTGACTATGAAGAAGTCCTAGTATTCTTGATGTGAAAATATTGTCCTACATGTCCTACCGAAGGACTCGAATATTTTAGTGGGACCACTGTAATTAGAAAAAAAAAACATGCAAACGAGGGTCCTCCTCGGCGACACCAGCAGGGTGTAATTCCCTTGACTGTAAGTCATGGGTTTTACGAAAACAAATACACTGTACATAACACGTTCACTATGATTAAAAATATATGGAAATGTGATGAAAAAACGTTAAATGTAAAATTTTGTACCCTTTGTTAACACGATAACTTGAGTAAATCTCAACCGATTTTCAAAAACTTTTTTTTATTCGACGAAGTATTGAAATCCTCAGGTCAAGTTCGAAAATGGGCGGTATTAGTTCAACCATCTGGTGGTAGTTCTCGAAAGAAGCCTTTTCTGCTCTTTGTTAACACTATAACTGGAGCAAAGTTCAACCGATTTTCAAAAACTTCTTTTTAGTCGACGAAGTAGTGAAATCCTCAGGTCAAGTTCGAAAATGGGTGGTATCGTTTCAACCATCTGGTGGTAGTTCTCGAAAGAAGCCCTTTCTGCTCTTTGTTAACACGATAACTGGAGCAAAGTTCAACCGATTTTCAAAAACTTTTTTTTAGTCGACGAAGTATTGAAATCCTCAGGTCAAGTTCGAAAATGGGTGGTATCGGTGCAACCATCTGGTGGTAGTTCTCGAAAGAAGCCCATTCTGCTCTTTGTTGACACGATAACTGGAGCAAAGTTCAACCGATTTTCAAAAACTTTTTTTTAGTCGACGAAGTATTGAAATCCTCAGGTCAAATTCGAAAATGGGTGGTATCGGTTCAACCATCTGGGAGTAGTTCTCGAAGAAGCCTTTTCAGCTTTTTGTTAACACTACAACTGGAGTAATTCTCAACCGATTTAAAAACAAAATGTTTGGTGGAGAATGGAATCAATTCCTGAGGTTAGGTTCTAAGATAGATTATGTTAGTCTAACGAACAACCTGATGTTGCTAACAGAATTTTTGTATCTATTTCAATAGTATTTTTCTTGTTATGTGACTTTGCCTTGTAAACAAAACCGAATAAATAGAACAAAAATTAACGAGTGTGAAGTTTAAATTTTATTGAATACATACGTCATTTTTTACCGGGGCATTTTATATACATAGTTTCGAAGATTTTCAGTGAAACTAAACAGAATTAAATCATCAATGAGAGATTTATTAGACCGTTCTAGTAGTTCTTCTTCTAAATGCGTTTTTGTGGCATGGCAATCTACATACAAAATTACATTTCATTGAAATAAATCAATAAATCATTGTCAATAAAAATACTATTGAGAAGCTCAGACAAACAGTCAAGGGATCTGACCCACCCAACAGGTGGTGCCTAGTTTATTCGTGGCTACACTCAAGGCTGTATACTTTGGGGAGGTCACGCAGATGCAGATACGCGGGTTACACACCACGTTTCATACAAAAAATTCATCACGCCATACAAAGTCAATTTTGGTGAATTTGTTTGTATGGAAAAGGTGTGTTCCCGCGTATCTAATAAAATGGCGATCTGCGTGACCTGGTGTTGAGGAATTTCGCGCGCGTCATTCACAGTAACCCACAAAGTGACATTTTCCTTATACAAAATATGTCATTTTGTCAATTATTGTGAATGACGGGGCGCGAAATTCCTAGCAGCCGCGTGACCTCCCCAAAGTATACAGCCTTGGCTACACTCAGAATTGTTGAAACATCAAAATTATTAAAACGAAGCTAACTGATGTTCAGCGAACTTTCATGAAATCTAAAGAATTTTAAAGTATTTTAATGAATTTTAATGAAATTGCTGAATTTTCATGAAATGATGAATTAAAAATAGGCCCTGGTAGGAACAATTCAAACTCCTTCTTTACACGCTTTGTAGAAACATGAATTTAGTTAGAACAAGGGAAACTCCTTTCTTACACAGTTTGTAGAAGAATGAATTCAGTAGGAACAAACCAAACTCCTTCCTTCCTTCTGAAAGAACAGGTTAAGACAACCCTGAGTTGATCACGAAGCCGGTGACACACAATTGCGTCAACGGCTGCGAAGTCTATATGTAAAATGGAACTTAACAAAATCAAAATTCCGAATTTTCGAGAAAAATATTTTCTTCAAGTTGATTTCTCACACTATCTGTTTATAAAATTTGGTGTCACCGCCTTCGTGGTTGTCATAACCAAAGTATATAAACTCTGAAGGTAATGCAAATCCGCAGTTACACGCGGATCCAAACTTTCAGGTGAATTTTAGCGCCGTCATGTGCACACGTATTGAATTCGTTTGCGTCAAGTTGCATCTAGTGGTGAATCTGGTACGATTTAGCGGCGTTATGTTGCACACATATAAAATTCGTTTGCGTCAAGTTGTATTTAGTGGTGAATTGGAAGTATTTGGGGCCGTCATGTTGCACAAGTCTAAGTTAGACAGGTTAGACAACATACGAAAATGAATTGCCGGGATCCGTGGAGTAGCGCTCAGTCTAATAAGGAGCTATCTCAGCGATAGAAAGCAGTGTACAGAGTGTAATGGGGTCAGGAGCGAAATGACTGACGTAACGGTTGGTGTACCGCAAGGAGGTGTACTTTCACCGCTGCTTTTTATCATCTTTATAAATGACTTTTTCGATCTGCCGATCAGGTCTTCGCCGTTCGGTTTTGCCGACGATACCAACATGTTCGTGTCTTCAGCCTTGATCTCTGACAACGTCGGTAACCTTTCAGATGACCTTCGTATTGTTGCTGAGTATTTTCGAGTTAACAAGCTGACACTGAATTTGAAGAAAACCAAGGTGGTTCACTTCCGTAAGCCGCACGTCAAAATTGATGGATTGCCTGAACTCTTTTTCAATGGTGTGTCGATTAAGGTGAGTGCCTCGGCCAGGTGTCTGGGGTTGTTGTTGGATGAATTTGTCAACTGGAATGAGCACATAGCCGGTATATGTGGTACCATTTCCCGTGGTATCGGTGTTATGAAAAGACTTCGTTTTCTGCCGGTGAAGATTCTCCGTCTTATATACTTTTCAACTGTACATTGCCACCTTACATATTGCGCAGGTGTCTGGGGTTCTGCCAACAAAACTGTGATAGATGAGTTACAAGTTCTACATAGAAGAGCTCTCAAAGCCGCTCACAAGCTGCCATCGCGTTACCCTACTAAGCAGCTTTTCGAAGTTGAGTTCCCCCGCGTGCTTACGATTCCTAAGACTTATGAATTCGCAGTATGTAAATATGTGCATTGTTGTCTGCACGATTCGAAACACCATTCTTCGGAATTTTTCGACAATGTGAATCGCTACGGTACGAGGTTCTCCTACCTTCTTAAGAGGCCACTAGTTTCGTCTAACTATGGTAAGCGTAGTCTGCAGTATGCTGGACCGACGCTTTTTAATGCATTGCCTCGGACGCTTAAGAACGAAACTCGACTCGAAAAATTCACACGTGGACTGAAAGCGTACTTGCTAGCGCGGAGTGACTTTTAACCTTAACTTTAGTTTGCATTTAATGAACAATGACGCACGATAAATCATTAGATCACGGTAATTGATCTAGGAGCGGACGATTGACTTAGTACTGGATTACGATTATGTTTTTTGAATTTGCTTCGAATTTTTTATTATAAACGCTACCATCGTTTATTCTATTCTAACTATCCTTGCTTCTGCCCATTTTATTCTATTTTGCTGTTGATTTTAATTAATTAGTTTTTGTTGAGCCGGCTGTTTTGTTTTATCAATTTTTTCTTTCTATTACTCAATGTTACTTTGATTCATACTTTGTTCGATTTTATGTTAAGTACCTAAAATAGCTCCTTAGAATTGTTATTGAGCATACTGGAGCTATGCGGTTTTTATGTTCAATTTGAGATCTTATCAATAAATAAATGAAATGAAATAAAAAAAAAAAAAAAAAAAAAGAATTCAGCTGAAAGTTTGGATTCGTAATTTCTCTGATCCGCTGAGGGTCTGCATTACCTTCAGTGTTTATATACTTTGGTCATAACCTGTTCTTTCAGAACCTTGACGCAAATTACTATTGTGCAGTTATATTGTTTGCGCTGGGAAATCCATCCAATGTCAAAATGTTGCGTGACAGCAGTGACAGCTCACATTGACATACAGTTTTTCTATTTAGATTTAGATATTATTTTCGCTACAAGATTTGCAATTTCATTAAAAATGTTCAATGTAATCAGATTGGCCCCCATAGCTACACCATTTCATCTAGCCGATTACGATGTCGTGACAGAATCATCCTCAAAGACGGCAGCATCCTTTGCAGATCGCCGGCCGAATCTGGAGACTGGCAAGGACAGATTATATGCCATGTACACTGTAGAGTAAGTGGGACATCGATTCCGTTTCTTCGCACGAAAAAGGTTAACTTACGATATGCCATCACAGCGAATTCGGGACCATATCACCGGAAATAAATTCTGTTTATCAGACTGCATTCGTGAGCTTTCTTACTGGTGCTGTGTACGGAGGATTCATTCAGTCGAGGGGAGCTTACATGGAGTTTATGGAAAATAATCAAGCTACTGCCTTCAAATCACATTTAGATGCAAAGGTCAGTTGGACCCTTGGTGGTAAAGTAATAATCCTGTATGACTGATGCTCCGTTCTTTTTTTGTTTTGCTAGAAAAAGCTTCAAGACCAGGTCACAGTCAATTTTGCCAAAGGAGCTGTCCGATGGGGATGGAGATTGTCGATGTTCACTACCACCTATGTGTAAAGACATTGGACACTAACACAATGAATGAGTGGAAATATTTTCACGTAAAATTTTCCGTTGAATTTCTCAGAGGAATCGCGACCACAATATCGGTGTACCGAGGAAAGTCTTCGATCTATGAGTATCTTGCGGCTGGCTTATTGACCGGATCCATGTATAAAGTGAACGGCGGATTGAGAGGGATGACAGTCGGTGGTTTGTTGGGTTGCGGTCTTGGCGGTTTGGCTGGCATATGTTCGTTGTTGGTGTTAAAGGCTTCGGGCAAATCGATGGAAGAAGTTAGATACTGGCAGTACAATTGGAAGCGTGAAAGAGATATGATCGAAATGGAAGCAGATCTGGTAGGTTCACGTTGTATACGACCAGTTCTATTCGCTAACAGTAAGGAATTGAAAATATTTTTCAGGCTAATTCGATAAGCGAAAAAGATCCGTTGCTGGAACAACGAGGCAACCGATATAAGGAAAATACGTTGAAGAACGTTGATCTGGATGGGAACGCAAAATCCGGTGGAAATTAGTCAAATGTTTTGTGTTATTATGAAATTGTTAATAAAACGCTTAGATAAAGTAATCCGAGGTTTATATCTGTAGCGAAGAGGGCTGACATTTGACTAGTTATCGAGTATTTCGAAATGTCTTGGTATAAGGAATAAGCTCGTGAACAAGTGTTGGCAAACTCGAATCTAAATTTTCGAAGAAATCTCACAATCAAAACTCTTTGAGGCGTTCTCAGTTCAAGTATTGAGATGAGATACTCCGTCTGGATAATCGTAGATAGTTATCGAGATACATGCACAACTCATTGAGTTCCTAGTTTATAAATTGTCGACCTAAAGAAGTAATCCGATGAATTAAGCCTTTGACGGATAGTTTCGTCAACTTCACTCATCGTTGCTATTAATATTGACAAAAATATCACATGTGCAAGGAGAACGTACTCCACTCTTGTATCATTTTTGGATTATCCTTCAGACGCACATGCCCTATGTCCAATAAATATAACGTCAACTCGGATGTCAGTATGTGTTTGATTGTTTAGGCGGAAAAGACATTGGCAGTTTTCTGTGGAGAACGACAATTAGGCTGGGTCTTCCTACGTCTTCCATTGTTTAACAATCCTACAAATCGGATTACAATAGATTACAATAGTTATTCAACGCAAAATTGCTGGTCTTCAATCTCGTCATACAAAAAAGGGTTCATTTAGTGGGTTAGGAACAATATCTCATTCTCACTCTATAATACAATTGTCCGTAAGGGGTCCGTAATAAAGTTGTTGCTAGATTTCGGATGTATGAATTAATTAGGAAGACAAAAATCAGGAATCCAATAATCAGTAGACAAAAATCAGGAAACATTATTCAGGAAACACAAATCAGGAACTCCACTTATTAGGAAGCATTAAGCATTGAGAAAACCATGAATCAGAAATTGTAATGAGTTTCGGGACAAAATAAATTTCGGACAAAATATCCACATCAAAGTTTATAAGGACGTGCAAGGAAGGATACTCCCCCCTTGACCCCCCTTTGCGGGGGCTGCCGCCCCTCGACCCCGCTTTCTTATTTTTTTAAATTCTTCACGGCCTGCGGCGCTACATCATCTGTAAAAAACATAATATTACTGGCGTGCGCAATATTGTACTTATGTATATGAAGTGAATTCCAGTACAATCGAGTCATAATTTATTTCGATATATTCTCATATGCTCAATGAGCATTGGTCATATGCTCGACTATTCCCGGATATAGTCGATGTACTCGAATAAAGCAGACGACGTCCTCTAATATAGTCGATGTCCTCAAATATAGTCGATGTCACGTAATATAGTCGACATCCTCGAATGTAGTCGATGTCCTCTAATATAGTCGATATCCTCGAATATAATCGGTGTCCTCGGATTTAGTCGACATCCTCGAATATAGTCGACTTCATTGAATATAGAAGATGTTCTCGAATTTTGTCGATGTCCTCGAATATAGTCGATGTCACGTAATATAGTCGACATCCTCGAATGTAGTAGAAGTCCTCTAATATAGTCAACTTCTTTGAATATAGTAGATGTCATCTAATATAGTCGATATCCTCGAATATAGTCGATGTCACGTTATATAGTCGACAT
The DNA here is from genome assembly GCF_014529535.1 of Bradysia coprophila. Classification (NCBI taxonomy): domain Eukaryota; kingdom Metazoa; phylum Arthropoda; class Insecta; order Diptera; family Sciaridae; genus Bradysia; species Bradysia coprophila. The sequence continues at coordinate 6,579,701 of NW_023503293.1, read as the reverse complement.
CCTCGAACGTAGTCGATGTCCTCGAATATAGTCGATGTCATCTACTATAGTCGATGTTCTCGAATATAGTCGATGTCCTATACTATAGTCGATGTTCTCGAATATAGTCGATGTCCTCGAATATAGTCGATGTCCTCGAATATATTAGATGTCCTTGAATATAGTCGACATTCTCGAATATAGTCGACTTCATTGAATATAGAAGATGTTTTCGAAGATAGTCGATGTCCTCAAATATAGTCAATATATTTGTAGATGTCATCTAATATTGTCGATGTACTCGAATATAGTCGATGTCTTCTAAGAAAGACGATGTACTCGAATGTAGTTGACATCCTCGAATATAGTCGACATCATCGAATGGCGAGTTATTGGTGAGAGTCTATGCAACTCTCATGAAAAAAAAAACTAATTTTTCTTCCAACTTTTCATATTTTTCGTGTTACTTGTTTTATGTTTTCCCAATTTCACATTTTCCCAATATTTGGTTTCGTAAATATTTTTCCTAATTTACGTTTCCTAAAATTTTTTCCTGATTTTTGGTATTCTGAATTAAAATTTTCCTGATTAATGAGTAATACCAAAAATAGTGGAACTTTCTTCACGTTGCATATATGCAGCGATACAATAGTTTCACTTTTTTCTTGTAAGTGTTACTCTCTTCACCCTGCATATATGCTACGTTACAATAGTTCCATTCTGATTTTTTTTTTTTCAATTTTATTGAGATACATCTTCGATTAAGGAGTGATTGTCGTAGCTGAACAAAATCGACCTAATGCTCATTCGAGAAAGATTTTTTTTCCTGATTTTTGATAGCTTGAGTGAATATGAACCGATTTTGGAAAATTTCAGATGGCATGTGCCATGCTCAGCTAACGATTCTAGAGTTAGGAAAATTCAGGAAATTTTAATTCTCGAAAATAGGCTCCCCATCGTAGTACGACATCCCTTCTACCATTTTATTGGAAAGAAACAATAATTTTGTGTTTCACATTAAATTTATTTTCGATAATTTTTGTAACTTTTTGTTTTATTTTTCATTGGAACCAACAAAATGTCGTAAACGAATTTTGTTTCATTTTTATACTTAAATTTCTTGAATAAATAAATTCTACTTTTTCATATTTTTTTCTCTCATTTTAGTTTTACTTCATTATATAACATTGGTTATAACTAGCGTGCACTACCCTAGTCAAACGGATTGGAAATAAAAATTAAAAATTAAAAAAAAAAAATCGGATCAAAAATTGTAATAAAAAAGGCGACGCAAAAATACTCTCTTAAATCACAGACTATAATTTCTAAACTGATGAATTTTTCTTCCTTTCCTTCCATTTTGTTTCATTGTTATCCTTAACTGATCATAGCTATGCAAATTAATCATCATTAAATTTATGGAACTAATACAAAAAAATGCAATTTCCTTCTTAAAGCGAATTTTATCAATATTTTCAGTTAGTTTTTCCATTTTATTTTTAATTTCCTTGTTTTTATAGGACGTTTAAACTTAAAGTTAAAAAATATTAATGAGGGAGGAATCGATGTTAGTTCGCCAATCGAAAAAGATGTGGACCCGACAAATGAAACATTGATTTTTCATTTAAACATTTTCTAAGCCATTTGACAGTGCCACGGTTTTATTTATTTATTTTTGGATTGGGCGAACGATTGCATACATCCCTTACCTAAACATATAATCGATAATATAATTGGAAATTAGATACAAATAAGTAAAATAGCCAAATGATTACTTTAAGTTATTTGATTGGAAAGTAAAATGTGTGTGCAATATATATACCGCAATTGCTTATACGATTCTCTGTTAAACTATAGACGGATTAACAGTTTGCCATTTTGTTGCAAATATATTGCTGGAAAAGGTTCACAAAAAAAACAAAGGTTGTCTACGTGATCAGTGTAGGAGAAAACATACTGTTTTGCACACGCAAAAAATCCCATTTTCGTATCTTAGCTGTTCTTCTTGGTTTCTATGATTTCTCCCATTTGTCATTTGAAATAGGATACGAAACGAAATGAAAAAAATCAGAGAAACGAAGAGGAACAGCAGTAACAGTGGTAACAGCCTAGATACAAAAGTGTGTTTTCTACGTGGGCAAATCAGTATTTTGAATTCGAGTGAATTTTGTCTACTCAAAATCATATACTTATTAAAAAAGGACCTACATTTGGAACATTATTTTGCTTAATTTTTTGAAAGAAAATGCAAATTTTGGAAAATTTAGCCAATCAATTTTCCAAAAATAGCTGATGAAAGTCTGACAAAGTTGGAGTAAAGCTGGGGCACTAAGTTTACCTCGTTTGGTTTTAGCACTCAGATACTAAAATCGTAGCACATTGCACACATATCGGGTCAGATTTTCTTTTTTAAATGATTTGACTGACGAGAGCTTTTGATAATTAGTTTTTCATGCCTACGACGAAGTCGCACTTTTTTCCGTTGGATATGAAAAATATTATTCGTACCACGGACTGAAAGTCTTTTTTAGCGTATTCTCACACGCTAAAAAAGACTTTTAGTTCTAGGTGCGAAATATACTATTTTCTAGCCGTTTTTAGCTCTGCCGAGATATCGGTAAAAATTGAACTACAGTAAATGTAATCTGCTTCTTAGGTAGTGTAACAATGGCATATTGGTTTCGAGCAGTTGCTTTATAAGGAACTGTATATTCACGGGTGTTCTCGGTCTATCTGATCACTAGACCTACTCCGACTTTTTAGTTCTTTTTACATCAATTTATTTGGACAACAGTAAGTGAAACTGTAAATCCGTCTACTAATTTTGTTGTTGTTTGTTTTTTTTATATAAGAGTTTTAGTTTCTTTATTTTACTTATTTTGTTTAGAATTCTTTAATAAATATATTTTCTTCTTTTTAATCTAGTCATTAGTTCAACAAAATATACATTCATTACTATTTAATAGAGTTCTCTTATTCTTGCTTTTTCTTCTTTTATTTTTTTTTTGTTTTAAAACGATTTAGAGACAAATCTAGTCCTTCAAGATTTTTTCTTTTAAATTTTTTTTTTCATTTTTTTTAGCATAAAACTGAAATAACTTGCGAACATTTGTATATCTGGTTAACTAAAAAAGAATAAATTTTTCCACTTTTTTCTTTTAAATTGCAATTTACGAGGCAAATATATTTTGTTGTGATGCGTCATTTTCAAAGTCGGTCCATGCGTTATTTAATTCCATGAAAATCAATTTCGCAACATTTTCATTTTCCGTGCCCATTTGCTGCAAAAGTAAATCGAAAACAAATGTCGGTGAGATTATTGGCGAGTTTTTATGTTTTTCCAGTCTTGGACTACGTATTTTAATAGTAGTCTTTCGGTCGTCACTGATTCTATATTCGGAATGCGAAAATTGGGTTGACAGCCCAGCCAGTGGAGTGGATAATGGATCAATGTTCATCACTTGGGTTTTATGCTTCTACAAGCTACAACTTTGAGATACTAAATCTGACAACATATTAGGATAATGTGAATCAGACACAGGGTCTCAGCACCTTGGCCCTCTGATGGATCATAACGTTACGCAGGAATTTTATCACAAATGGCAGAGGTGTTTCTATGTCTTCGCATTTGTCACAGTTCGGTAAATCCTTGAAACCTAACAAGCGATAATTAAGTGAACAGTAGCCCGTTAGGACGTGTGTAAGCCTTTTAATATTCTTACTGTTAATATCTTAAGAGAACCTAAGACAGATGTATACGTTACGAGGTCTTTGGTTGACATTCAGTACTTCTGCGAAGGTGATTTTTCAGTTGTATTGAAATGCACAAGATCTCCCAGTTATGAAAGAATGCTGTCGATAGCAATAACATGAACATAACATCATGTGAATGCGGTTTTTATAGTGAAAAGTATGTTCACAACTAAAGAAGTACTAATTTGGTGTCTACTAAACGAAATGTTGCCATTTCAAAGAATGTCATAACCATTTACTGTCTACTTACATCGTGGAGGACAGACTAGAAATCATCGTCTGTGACCATTTCGAACAAAAACTGTCTCAAGATCACTCTCATCTCTCTGGAATACTTTTCATTACATTCGTGATTTTTCTCGACTCGGACATTGGACACTCCATGTATAACCCTACACTACCGTTCTTTCCAAAATTATTTATCTGAACAAGGTGGTGGCTCATTAGTCTTCGAGATGTCGCGGGAACAAGCTAAATTTAATTTTCTTTTTCTTTTTAAGAATTGCTTTTGAGAAACATACCTTGTCAGGATGAACGGCTAAGCAGGCTTTCCGGTACATTTTCTTCACATCCGCTGCAGTCACCAATTGATGCATTTCACATTTCACCCACTTGGCGTCGGCCCATAAAACTGTGTGCATCGAGCACATTAGCGCTCGTATATTACTTTTCTTCCCTTCAGTCTGCGAAGCCGTAAAGGTTGGTTTGTTAATTCAACGAAAACTTAACAACAGCGGCAAATCCACTCACCCATTCTAATATTTTCAGCTTGACTGGGTCCATATCTTTGATCAATTCCTCCTTCCGCATCTCATTTATCGATCGCGGACCTGTGTTCGATTTACTCGCAAAATTGTAGCCCTGCTGACCGAGAATGTCGGCGAAAATGTCGCCACCAAGGCCACCGCCGGTTTTCGGTTTCTGTGTACCATTACTCTGGTCGAAATGAGATCGACTGTAGTCCGGCTTTGACGGCTGTTGCGGTTCGCTCGGACTATTCGTTTGATGGTATGGTGTAGCTCGCGGTGACGACGTGCTACTTCCATACTGATGTGACGGACTGGACACATTTGTTGCATAGGGACTGGGTCCTGCTGATTTGACATTTTGCGGTTGTGTTGCTGTCCAATTCATATTCAGGCCGGAAGCTAGGTCTGCGATATCTGCAAACGGATCTCTGTTTGTCTGTGCAATAGAGAAATTGAACTCATAAGAAGGATAGTGGAAACATTTGGTTCGGATTGCTTGATCGTTACCGGTTGCGGGTGCTGTGACTGCTGTGGTGATGATTCTTTACTTGGTTGTTGTGATGGATTCATAGGTTTCAACGGCACATTACCACTATCCCCGAATCCATTGCCGAATGGATCGAAGCTCATGCTATTTTTCTCATACGATATCCCATTGCCACTTTGACTGTTAACGTTCGGATTTGGTTGAGCGAAAGCGTTAAAGTTTAGATTCAGATCGTCGTAGGCGGATGACTGTTGGGATGATCCTAAATTGAAAATATCGTCTAGGCCTGGAGGATTTTTCGGTGCATTGCCTGTCGAATTCGAAACAATTGCCAAATCAGAAAAGTCAAATTTATTGTGAATTGATTGGTGTAGTTACCTATAACGTCTGGAGGTGGTGGCTGTGTGTGCGCCGATGATTCGAATCCGCCCAACAGATCGAAACTGGGCTCTTTCGGAAGATTTTTCGCTATTGTCTCTGGTTTCGGTTGGCTGATATTCAACAAGTCAACGTCTTCGGCCTTCTGCTCCGGTTCTAATCTTGGCGGTAATGGTGAAGGCGGTGCAACTGGTCTCGGCGGTGGATTAGATGGTCGAGGAGGTGGACACGATGATTTTGCAGTTGGTTTTGAGACTGTAAAAATACGTTGGAATCGCTTGAGTATCGACGAATGTAATGGCCTGTAATGGGAAACGGTTTCACTCACTGAAATTTTCCACATTCTCTTCATATTCCAATTGAGAAGAGAACAGCAACGACGCATTTCTAGACGATTTATTCGACATCCAGGGTGGATTGCTTGCTGGAGGCCGTTCGGACGAACTAACCGCTATTGGAACGGATACGGAAAAGTTCATTGGAATGTGTTCATCGTCCGGTAAATCATCCAGTTCCGATTTGTCCAGATGTATAAGCGTTTCTTCTTCAGTTATGAAACCGGTATGCATTTGGAATTGGCAAACTTTTATGCCTTGCGGTCGTCCCATTCCTTTCAGCGCGTTACGTGCATGGTACACGGATATCATGAAATCACCGCAAACGGTTGCATTCAAATTAACGGTAAATTGACCCTCACTGGCATGGTATAATCTGTAGGGAACGAAAGCAATTAAGCGCCAAATGAATGAACAAAAGAGCGCGGGAGACTCACCTCATTCTGTCGTATTCTTGCAGCGTTGTGACAATAACTTTATCGTTACACGACACTTCCACGAACACTCGGCAACCATCTCGGGCTCGTGTCATTCGAGGAACGGGACTGCATGTAATTGACATCAACGTAACGGGTTTGTAATGAGGATAATGTGGCGTTGACCGAACTAAATCTCCCATGTAATATAAATATCTGAGTTCCGATGGTCTCAGATTGGGCGGTGCTCGTTTAACGGCAAAAATTTGCATGGCATCTTCTGGTTCGACCACTAGGGTGGCGTATGTAAGTAGAGCACAAACCTAAAAGACAAGGAACAATGAGTGAGACTGCGACGTGAATTTTTCGGTTGTGTCTAAATTTACAATCATCGCTGCTGTACCCTTTCCGCCGTCAGCGCTCTGTACGAATATCACACTTTTCGGATCAGCACTCAAAAATCCAAACATGTCTTCAACCATCGAATACAATCCGGCTAATAGTGGTGCTCGCATTTGTAACGGATATAGAAAACTGCCTTCGATGGTCCGAATCGGAGGCGGTAGCCGGGGACAAGTTCTTGAGCCCAAATTGTAAACACTAATTTTCGCTGGCGTAAACCTACTCTCAATGTACAGCTTGATGTCATCAATGCTATTAGTCTTGTAAGCTGATTCCAGTCCTATTGCCGTAAGAGAATGAAATGCTACAATCACCGCAAATTTCCCATCAAAAATTGTGTCTCGAACTCACCTTCAGATGGGCATGGCATGACCATTATACGTGATGTTATGGCACTGATATCGAGATCCGTTCGTGCAATGCTCTGTTGCACTGTTTGCATCACCTTGGACGATGTGTCCTTCAAATTTTTTAAGAAACTTCCAGCCCCACCTTTGATTGATGAAAACAAACCACCACCCATGCTAGCCGAGGATGGAACGTCCTGATGATGCGAATTATTGATTCTAGTAATGTCTGGTGGACGTTGAGGAACTGATCTATTTGAATGATTGATCGTTTCGGGCCGCGGCGGTGCGGGACGATTCGGTGGATGTACATGTGATTGATTTGACGATTGTGGATTTCTATTCGCCGAATGCATTGGACTGGGATTTGGTGTTACCGCTGGCGGAGTATTTAATGGTTTACCCTGTGAATTCAGAGTAAAATGTTTTAAAATTCGACCGATTTAACCCCAATATGCAGTGTGGTGTCTCACTTTTATATTCAATGGACCTTTCAACGGCCAACCTTTCGTTTCGGATATTGCAGCCAGCCGATCCAAAATGGTTGAAATATCAAATCGTTTATTTGGATCTACCTGAAAGCATCCCTTGATCACGTCATGAAAACAGGAATACCGAGCATCACCGGGCATGGTAAAATTGGCGTTTATAATGCCGAGCTTAGCCGAATCTTCGTACGGATGCTTTCGAAAGCACAAATAATACAGAACACAGCCCAATGCCCAAACATCGGTTTGGACTCCAATCGGATAGTTCGCCCACATATCTAACTGTTCGGGCGATCGGTACATCGGTGTCGTTACACTAGCCAGTTGGTCTTCGAGATTGTCTCGTTTTTGAGCATTCCACGTTACATCCGGGTAAAAAACATCAGTTGTCGCTGAACCGAAGTCACAGAGTTTCAGTAGTCCATCGGTTCCCAGCAATAGATTCTCAATCTACAATTAATGAGATCTTCAAATCTTGACCGACGATCCACCCAATGCGTAAATATTCAGTCGGCCGGCCACAATTACCTTAATATCTCTATGTGTGATCGGCATACTTTGAGAGTGTAAATGCTTTACTGCTTGACACGCTTGGTAAAACACTTTCAATACTGTTTCCGGTTCTAACTGAGTGCCCATGCAGTCTATCAACGATCCACCTGAAAAATTGGCATCAAATGTTACACTCATGAACATATCACCGCCGATTTGTTATGGGAACCTTTGCACAATTCCGAAACTAGTAAATATTCTGCATTTCCCTGTGCACTGCCAGTTCGATCGATATACGTTGCGGCTATGTACTTGATAATGTTCGGATGTCCGGAGACCTGCTTGTGTAAGTTGATTTCGCGTATGATGTTGTTGCATGCTTGCTTATCAGCTCCTAGCAGTCTTTTTAGGGCGTACTCTTCGCCATTTTGTAAGTCTTGGACGACAAATACGAAGCCAAATCCACCTACAATTTGCATGGATCAAACGGATCAATATTTTATACTGAAATGACACATGAGTGTTGCGGTTGTGGTTGTAGTATGTATGGTTTTAGGTGAGAAGATAACAGGTACACACCAATGACGAAATTGTGATTTTTCGTTCATTTTTTTGTGTTGCCTGTGATTTCAGGTCACAATTAACTTGGAACATATTTCATTGTTGTCGTTTAGCACATTTTTGATTTTTTTTTAACCAGCCCTGTTCAAACTGAGAAATGGAAATTCGGGCAACAACGATTTATGCTAGAAAATAGTGCAATTAAAGCTAGGCGCTTTTTTCATATACTACTTTAGGACACTGTTCATGTTGAAGTCAGAAATTTGGGACGAAATAAAAAATCGTCAAAGAAATTGGTAGATTCTATGAAAACAGTTCATAGGAAGTGTCACAACCGTGCTGTGATTACAACAAAGAAACAAACGCGGAAACAGTGAGAAAGGTTAAGGTCAACATTTATATCAACTTGTATGTGTTCGGAATATTCGCCAGATGATGAGCAAGCGAAATTGATTTTTTTTACTCATCAAGAAAAAGTGGTGAATCAACCAACGCAATTTTCAGCTAAAATATCCCATGTCTGGACGATGCCACTTTGTGTGTATGTGGCCACAAAATTACAATGCACACCCGCGAAACATAACATTTCGATAGAGTTCGGAATCGATTCGAAATAAAGACAAAAATTATCAATGCAATTTTGACCAAAAAAAAATCATCTTTTATTTACACTGACGAGAAAAACATTGGGGAGTAAGGGGTGTGTATGTAATATAGAGATGTGTGTATGTAAGAAAATCATTGAGCAACACTAACCTTCAGCAATCACTCGTTTAACTTGCAATTTAATAGAGCCTACATCGACGATCTGGCCAACAAATTCGTTGTCAAAGGTGCCATTCGTGCCCGAATTGAAATAGCCCATCGCTGATTTCAGAAATTCACTCATTTTGTGTGGGGGTTTCCTTTATTTCAACCAAAACAGCTATCAATTGTGTAGTGTTGATGATACGCCATTGAAGTTTTGTCACTCTACGATTTTCGATGTGACAGTAAGGAACAGATTTTTTTTGTATGGATGTGATGTGTAGAACTTGCTGTATTACCGACAGGCATAACTAACTACTTTTGGGCTCGGTTGAAGTTTTGAAAATAATGTAATTTCTCGTGGGGGTGTATTCTACCGTGCATTATAAGGTTAAACAGCCTCGAAACGATAGAAAAGATTTTGTATTGATTTTCTCATTACGAAATCTTCTATCTCTTTCCGTTTCCTTTTAAATTTGTATTGCAATATGCTGCAATATTTTTGAAGCATTTCACCATAGCACTACTCCTAGCATTAACACCACTCGTATGTCAGACGTCAAAAAGTCTCCAAATTTTGATACATTTTGAATCAGTGATCTTTTGCTAACTTTTGTCTTATTATAGTGTTACGTGTCCAGCCCATTAAAATATATATGTGTGAATTGGTTGATGGTTTTTTTGGAGAGAACACAAATTTCAGAAAATGATCAGATCATTAAATGATTTGTGGGTTGTAAACGTTGTCACAAAAATGGTCCACATCAACGATTAACTATTATAACGGCGTTAATAGGTTTAAAAAATAAAATGTTTGTGTCTGGAAATGATACCTCGTTCACAAATTCAAGTTGAAGCAGTGTTAACGGTGTTAACACAACTCAATTTAGTAAAAAAAAAATAGTTTTTCTTAAAATGTTTGATTCGGAGCGAGTGAGAGTAGTCATAGCCAGTATGCCAGTAGCCACTTACCTTAACTGAATAGTTTAGTCAAAGTCAGTTCGTCGAAATCTTAAAAGTAGCCAACCTACCAGTGTTTACGTAGCCAATTTAGGTGTTCAATTTTTCTAGTCCAAGACATGCTAAAAATTACCGTCAGCATGCAAGCAAATAGCGATGGATGATGCATATGCAACAAGATTAGGTAACGCTTTTTTCTTGCCAAAAGTTACCAAACTTATGCTAACGGCATTTAAGTTCTCTGGACTTCTTTAACAGATCGTTTGATATACAGACCATCAACAGCCAACTGTAATTTCATTATCAAAGAACAAAATTATTCATCAAATCAACGCAAATAGAGTTCTAATGAAAAAAAAATTCCAGAGCATTTCACAGTGCCGAAATTTGTTCGATAAACTGTCCAGTTTCAGTACCCTATTTAGAGTACCACTCATGCTTGAAGTGCGTTGATCAAATCAATTCGAATTTCTACATGTTACACAACTAGAGCGAAAATTTTGAAAAACAACCTAATGAGTATGAAGCACGAGATTCCAGTCTTGATGGTCTTGATTTCTTGCCCAGATTCTTTTGATGATATTCGGAACACTGTAATTGACTTGTCGGATGAACTGATTCATATAATCATACGCCGCGCCGTACTCTAAGTTTTTGTTGTAGAAATTTCGATCGCAAGAAAAGATTGAGTGAACGAGGCTCCCCTCGGCCCATAAGTTATTTGTTTCTATTACATTCTTGCATGTATAGAAAACATTTATTCAATGAGTATGATAGAAGACATGTTCAATATTCTACTATTCCAACGCTACTCTTTTTTCGTCACTTGTTACTAAGTCACGCCATTGCAAGATTTTGAGCAGTCAAATTTTGAAAAGACGCCGTTTTTTACCAATTTTCAAAACTCTGGCGTTGGCTTAGTAGAGGTATCCTCAACCGAAGCTTTTCGATTTTACTTTGCAGCAAAGCACCTAGCAGGGATGATATTATAAGTGTGCCCCGCCTCTTCAGAACTCATAAATAGTATAATTTGTTGCAACGTTGATACCATGTCCGTTGAAAGTAAATTGCTTTCTTTCGGTGATTTTCTGTAGCACTGCCATTATTTCCTTTTCTAAGATGAAAATTGTTTCTTTGAATCGTTATCAACAGACTCATGATACCTACCTAATATCAGCTGAATATGAGCTCTCACAAAATAGTTTGATTTCGACATAAACTCTGTTTGATGTTATAAATATGAAGGCATAACTAAGTGCTGGTATCACTATAATCGGCGTAGCTAAAGGAAGTGAGTTCACTGGCATTCACTGAAAACTACTACTTTTTGGACTTTGAAGTCAGCTGAATGAGTAACCGACTGCACTCACTACGTATACGTTGCGGTAGCAAAATAAGCTAATCGGAAATTATAAAATGGTAAAAACCATTGATGAAATTTCAGATTTTTTTTTCTTTCCAACATTGAATTTCGTACACCAATCAAGCTTCAAATGCTTTAAGAAAGACGCAAGAAATGAGTCAAACCGAATCTATAACTAACGACGGTTTTCTGATACACTGAAGTGGTCGCATCCAATCGACAAAATATCAAGATGTAAAATCTAATTTCCGTCGGAGATATGTTCAAATCAAACGAATTCGATTTAGCATTCCACTGGAGTTGTTAATATTCTCAAGCAAAACATCGATACGATCGAACAACATTGATAAAATTCGAATTCAACTTTTTCTTTTCTAATTAGTCGTTCTTGTAGGTTGTTCTGTTGCAAACGATGCCATTTAGGCTGGAAATGATACTGTCAATTTTAAATTGCTAGAACGACAAAATATGCTGTGTTTTCCATTTGCGCTAGTGATAAAAAGTTGGAAACTAGAGTCTACGTGAAAAATTGATTGATATCGTATACGGCGAAGCCGAGGTTATGCAAACGCGACATTTCGTTTTTATCCTGACATGAATGTGTACACAACTTTACACACTATTACACTACTGAAGGAGATAAGTAATTATATCTTTTCCACCAAATTTTTAAATGTTGATTTTTTTAATACGAGCGTAGCGAGATGAAAATTTGTAGTATTTCAATTCTCGGTTGCAGAAAGTACCAACACCAAGAACTTGTGCATGTTTTGTGTCTTACTACCCACGATATGACATGTAAAAATTAAAGTTCTGTTTTGAATCAACGTTTCGGCTTCTGCCTTTTCGATAAATTTGTATGTATAAGGGCCGTTGCTAATAACCCGCGCGGGCGAATAGTCACTTCGTATCTTAATTTTCGTCACTAACTTTTAATTTTTTTTTTCTAATGGTAATGACTGATTATCATTTTGAGTAAGCTTACTGAAAGAATACTGAAAATTCACATGAGCTTTTTAATTTTTCCTCAATGTGTTCCACAATTGGGTGCCTTACTCTAGCATTTTTCATTACTTACATTTTCATTTCTTCTTCTATTTAGCTTAAACTTTGTGTAGTCTTACGTGGTAGAGTAGATGATCCATAAAGTACATTTGCTTTGGAGGTACGTAATGAAATGAAATAACACGATCGGACATATAATCCATTGGATGCATTTCATCGGCTATGTAATCATGTAACGGGTTAGCAGAAACGGTCTCTAAATTCTCACCCTGGTAAAAAATAAATTATTAGAGACCAGAGTTGCTTCCTGTTACAATGTTCAAAAATTCAGGATGTCAGACCTTACTTTCTGGATAGTACATGTAGAACCAATATTTATCTGACGGATTTCGTGGTACTACTTCAATCTGAGGGTTGAACGGAAGAAACCGGTAGCGACCAATAGTGTCTCTGGTATCTGTTGTTTCTATGCCAATGTTATACAAACAAGTACCTTAAATCGAACTTAGTTTATTTAAGAACGTGTATTGAAGAAAGACTTCGAACAAACCCATCTCTAAGTCTTCGAGACCATCGTGCTCTTGGCGGCATTTGCTTCCGTCTAATAAACTATTCTCCACGAACCGTTTGACCGATTCTTTGCTCAGAACGTATCCTGTTGCACGGAAATTTACATTATACAAACAACTGGAAATATGGTTTTTAATATCCAACCTGCTCCTCCACTAAAGAATCCTTGTGTAAATTTACAGCCAAGGGAAACTGCAAATGAAGAGTAGAAATTTAATTTTGAAATGATATTTGGGGACGTCAGTGAAGTTTAGACATCAATTTGCTTCAGCTTCAGCAACTCAGGTCTAAATTTCAATGACGTTCCCTGTGCCCTGTCACTCGTAACTAGGTCACGACATTGCAAATTTTTCAGCAGTACAAACAGACTCCGTTTTTAACCGATTTTATTTCTTATTTTTTCACTCAATCTTAAAATAATATGAGAGACAAAGAAAAATCTTACTTACCCGCATTGTTCGAATCGAAATCTTTGAGAAAGAATCGCAGATTTTCTGAAACAAAAATTTTCCACATCTAATTTACTTCGAATTCCATGCACTGTCGATACTTTGTAAAGCTTACCGACAATAACATATGTGTCGTCGTCAGCTTTCAGAAACCATTCGGCTTCGTCGAGATGATGCTGGTATATGTACTTAAACGCTTCTTTCGTTTTAGCCCAAAGATGATCGCGCCCTTCTTCAACATTTAGTGCTACTACACTACTCAATTCAGGGTCTGTTAATAAAAGAAAACGTCTTTAAAATCCACTCACATTCAAACGCATAAAAGAGCTTACAATTGAAAGCTTAGAAGTTTTTTGATTTGACTTTGATTTATATTCAAGCAACTAGTCGGATATTTTGCCTTAAAACCTGTCACAGATAACAGTTTTATTATCTGATCTATTACTTCATTTCATTGAAGATTTTCATAGATTGATTCCAGAAATCTTTTACTTCATTTGTTTTGAACATGCTTTTTGCTATATAAGAGCTTGTCGTTTATTATTATTGTCGTTGTCGATAACAGATGACAGCCGTCTGTAACAGGTTAAAGCAGATATAAAAAGTGTGCGCTACCTTCTTCAGAACTCATAAATATTAATTTGTTGCAACGTCGGCCCCATGTCCGTTGAACGTGAATTGCTTTCATTCTGTGATTTGTCGGGTTGGTCATGACCCAGCACAATACACGACCTTCTGTAGCACTGCGATTTTTTCCTATTCTACGATGAAAATTTTGTTTCATGCTTTCATTTAAAATAGTTCTTTTCATCGAATTTCATGAACTCTCGCCAGCCCTAACACGTAACATTCGTTACAACTCAAGTTAAACGTGAAAAGTCACGTTACCGTGTGATTATTGACCTCGGCTTCGCCTCGGGTCAATAAAATTCACACAAAAACCCGCCTTTTCAACTTATTACCCCTTGTTATACCACCGTGTGATAAATGGCTTTTAGGCACTAGATTTGTAGATTAACACTCGAGACCGTAGGTCTTGTGTTTAAAAAAGCTTTTATCACCGAGTTGCATACAACATTTTTCTCAAAAAATCCAATCAAAATTTTACTCTTCGTTCATCGATTTAAGAAAATTGCTTTTTTCCTACAAATTGTTATCAATAGGCTATGATACCAACCTAAAATCTGCAGCTTTCAGTGGTGAACAGCTCAGATAAAAAGTGATGTAAGTCACAATTACGAGAACCCACAAAATTATTGAATTTCGACATAAACTCTGTTTGATGTTATAAATATACGATGGCATAACTATGTTTAACCGCTGGTATCTTTATTATCAACGTAGATATTAGAAGTGAACGGACTGGAATTCACTGAAAATTACTGTATGTGCCCGACAACGTTAATTTGTCACATTTGTTGGATTCAGTGAGCTGAATAAATAGCAGTGTTACGCAAAAAAAGTTAATGCAAGTGCGATAAAATTTTAAACTTTAAGTTTCCTACACTAATCAAGCTTCAAATGCTTTAAGAAAAACGCAAGAAGAAAGCAACACCGAGTTTATTACTGACGATGGGTTTTCTGATATATACTTAAGTGGCCTCAGCCAATGTACAATCTAATGAAAATGTTTCCCATTTCCGTCGCAGATACGGTTCCAATCGAACGTACTTTTATTACATAACACATAAGCTAAGAATTCGATTTAGCGTTCAACTCGAGTTGCAAATGTTAAACCAAAACGTGATAAGATCGAACAACATTGATAAAATTCGAATTCAACTTTTTCTTTTTTAATTAGTTGTTGGTTGTTGCAAAGGTTTGCATTCTAGATTAAAAATAAACTTGCAGAACGAACCGTCATTTCGCACACGAAATGGAAAGGGTTGCCCCGGTCCCGTGTATTCGTTGAGGTTTATAATGTTACACATGTTTTGCTATCTGATCGATGCGAAAGCTGACCATTACATAGCCAACGTTATACAAACTATTACCTCAGATGGAACGATCACTTTAACTTAGTTTCTAAGTGTTCGAGAGAAGCATGATCTTGTCGGCATTTGCATCCGTCGATAAACTATTCTCAACGAACCGTTTGACCGTTTAATACCTTGCAAAAATGATTGAACTATTTTCGTTTTCTTTTTTTGATTTTCCTACGTGGTAAACTTACTCGTGTGTTCGGCAACTGGTTTTCGACAAGTAAAGCGTAGACTTCGCCTTCGGCTCGGATATTGAGAACTTGCTTTTATCATAAAATTGTTACATCGTGCAATGAAGTACTTCCGAAGCATCCGATGTAACCTACTATTACTTTTACTTTACGTTCAGTCCCACATAAATCCGTCTATCTGTGCTATGTCGATGGTCGTAGACATATATTTTGAGCTTAACGAATTAACAAAGATTGCAATTTTTATTAATTTTTTTAAAATTAATTTTTGACACAATTTTCTAACATTTTCCGTTTCCCACTTTTCTTTGAATCTTAAAATATTTTTAAGAATCAATTTCACGAAAATATGCTGTCTATATTTACGACTGTAGGACGGTGTATTTGAATCATTTAAATCATGCTGTGAATGAGTGACATACAAGGAAGAGAGTTCGGCATTTTATGCTGTCGAAAACAACGTGGGGAATACTTTTCGGTAACAAAATAAAATTTTAATTCGAAGATGATAAATCAAATTTATGTTGAACACTCGTTTTCACCTGTCTCACATAACTGTGCAAACATAGAACCATCGATATAATATAGGGTAGGTAGGTAATAGTCATTTGTGTACCTGTTTTGGACGATTGATTTTAGGCAATTTCGCGGATTGTAGGCCGAACGAAGTGAGGCTTACAAGCGAAAGTGCCTTAAATCAACCGTCCCAAACAGGTGCACATGTGAGTTTTCATGCAGAGGGCCGGAAACCCGAGAAAATTCGAAAAATTGCCCTCATTTTCGGCCCCGAAGCATGAAATGTCAAAGTAACTTTATGCGGAAAGATCACATGGATGTATGTGTAACGTAACTTACGTTTTGAGAAAGCGCGCGAAATAATGTCATACAAATATTTGAAAATAATTGAAACTCTGCACCTCTCAATTTCCATTTTCTCTTCGTTTTGTGTTGTGATTCGTATTTTTTTCACTTGTATGTGTGCATGTGTGCTATATTTCTGGAATATCGTTCTTCGTGTCTCATTATCTACAGTAGGGTGGGTCGATTTTAACAACTTGAAAATCCACAGCCAGTGACATGTGCAGCTTGCCAAAACTAATCAAACTGCATCATTACTTTTTCGTTTCCGAATACTTTTGAGTACCGCACAACTGTTTGAATGGGTTTGTTAGGCTACCCGTATTTCCTTTCAAAATTTTATAAACAATTTTCTTAAAAAAGCTTTGATAAGCCTTGCAGAGGCTGTAATAGACTGAAATAAACATAATACAACTTAATTTGAAAAAATCGGTTCAGTCGAAGTGAAAATATGTACATTTTCTATGTAATATTGGGAGTCTATGAACTTTAAACCACCATTTGTACGAAAGAATTCCACAAATGTGGTTAGTTCTTTCTGCTAGAGTAAAAATACGTAAAAACGACAATGATGGATATTTTCAGAATGTTTCAGATTGGTTATCAACGATGTGATAGTTCTAGGAGATCGAACTACTCTATTAGAAAAAATATTCCGTGTTAGAAACGTCATTTTTCGTAGTAGATTCGGATGTTAGTATGAAATAGGTGATTTGTTTCGCTCTATAGGCAACTGTAAACCCAAACTTTGATAATACGAACGGCAACGATTTCATCCACAGCAACATAACCTACGTGATTTTACATATAAATGTTGATGAGGTTTTGTCTCCAAGGATGAAATTTGACAGTAATTTGACCTTGGAACAGACCTATTTTATTTTTATCATGAAGACAAACAGACCGAATCCCAATAACAGGTCAATCAGCGACTTACAAAAACAGAAAACATTAGGAAAAATCATAAACCAAAAGCACAGCAAAATGTGAACAATATGAAACTGCCATTTGCATAATCAAAAAACGAAATGATCCTTGATTGATTAGACTTTCAAAAACAGGAAACCTGTCATCCATTATATTCAATCGTTGGAAATACACGTCATGGTGCTCTTGCAAGCGATAAATAGGAAAATTTCTCTGGACATTAGTCTTGAACTTTGGAAGATAAAACAAATTCTTTAGCCGTGTGGGTTTAGATCGTCCGTCAAACTTAAGATAATGATAAAGTTCAGAATCGATACGAGGATGGATCAGTTTGAACAGAGTCAGCTCATCATTCTCCAACCGACGCGATTCCAATGAGTGTAATTTGAGAAACTTGAGTCTTTTAAAAATATGTGTTTAATACTACTTCAGAAGTAATATAAGTCCATTTGATATTTCCAAAGAGCTCTTCAACAAACGTGTTCAAAAATAACATATTTTTGATTTTAATGAATTCTACAAATTTTGACAGCCCTGATATTGAATGGTTTTTTTTGGGTTTTGTCTCAGAAAACTAGTCTTACGTATGCGTAGAAAGTTTTGACTTCGAAAAATATTTACACAATATCACAGCTGCCAGAATCTGTGGGTCGAGAAAATCGTAGGATCCGTTAAAAACAAAAATGTGATAAATGAGTAATAACACACGACTTTACTGTAGAGGTGTACCAATAGAACTGACTAACAAATCATTGACCTCAATGCACAATTGAGCTCATGTTGCTAAGTGCATGCACATGTGTAGCCTCAACGATTACAAATTAAGTGTTGCCATATTGACGACTTTAAAATGTATACTATCAACGATCGTAGCAACCAATTAGATGTAATGTTAAAAACTCAACCGTTTCTGCATTAAAATGGGAGAGGCAAGTACAGATTTATTTATAAATCTAATACAAAACAACCGAATCGTGTTCGATAAAAGTTTAAAGGACTTTAAAAATGTACGAAAAAAAGAGGAAGCGTGGGTAAACATCGCAAAACAATGTAGAATGACTGGTAAGCTAGTATGAACGTATTTTTAAGACATCACCTAACCTAAAAACTTGTAGTCGACGCAACGAAGAAGAGATATTTTTCTCTTCGTCAAAAGTACTGTCGTGAGAAGAAGAACGCGGAAACGAAAAGACGGAAGAAGATTGTACACCGAAGTGGTTGGGTTTTCTACGATCGGCTCCAATTTCTTGATCAATATATACAACCTAGATCGTATGTTCGACATAATTCTTGCATAGTTTTGTGTTTTTTAACAAATTGTCCAACTTTCACTTAGAACTTTCACTAACGACACAGAATTCGTGGAAGATTCTGATGATGGAAATGGAATGGAAATTGATGGTGACGACGATTGTCAGTCGCAAGGTGTTCGTATTGAGGTGGATCCAAGCATCGATGCCGAAGAAATAAACGATTTGTTAGACGGAACTACTAACGAGATTCCAGAAACCTTTAACGAACAATCTGAGGATGCCGATTTTGTGATCGAGAGTGTTCTGTCAGAATACACTGGTGAAATTTCTCAAATACAGTACTTATCGAACGCTTCACAAAATGATGTTTTGCCGGAAGTTCAAGAACCTGACAACATCGAAACAGTTCCGGAACCAACCGATGACGATAATTACATGTCGTTGAACCCGACTACAAGTTTTTCAACACAACGTTTCGCTAAGCCATTTCCGGTCGATAAAAGTAGACCGATAATTTGTGGTCAGAAGCCATCGATGAGCGTTGGTTTAAGTGGCGGTGGTTCTTCATCACAATTACCTGACAGTCAATTGCCTGCGTCTCAACGAAATTCTTCAACGTCAAAGAATCCAGCTTTTCGAGAAAATGTGAACAAATCAAAACGAACTTCAGTAGCGGCTCCATCATCTCGAAATAGTGTTCCTTCGCATGTTGTCGCAGCAACTGCTGCAACAATCTCAAATGAAAAGAGTATTGATTCGATCCGCCAAAAAATGAATTCTTGTTTGGCGAACAAGATGACAGAAAAATCGAACCGTTCTCCTCACGCCCCGTTTTTGGCATATTTGGGCACCAAATTGCCGAGAGTGCCACAAGAAATATTGCCGGGTGTGGAACAGGAGATTCTAGAGATAGTAAAGTTTTATTCGAAGTAAGTTTTATGTTAAACGAACCAATACAAACGTTTGTATAACTTTTTTCCGCGGAAATACTGGATTGTGAGAAACTTTCGAATTAAAAATGAAATGAAAACTGAAATGTGGTCCTCCCTTGTTGCACTTCTTTTATAGTATTCACGGGACATCTTGCATTTCAAATTGCACAACTCACAAAAATCTGGTCGTTCACTGGTAAATAGCCCATTTACTATGTCATGATTGACACAGTGACATTCGTAGGACAGCCAGGTTGACAAAAACAACAGGATTTCAGATTTATGATTTAATGAAAGCTTACATTTTTTTCAGCGGAAATACAGGATTGTGAAAAACTTCGAATTAAATTGAAATTTCTATGCAAATTAAACGAACCAATACAAACGCTTCCTCAAATACACTCAAACTTACATTTACTTCAGAGGAAATACAGGATTGTGAGAAACTTCGAATTAAATCCACACGCTTAGTGGTATGGTATATAGCGCTGCATAAAAAATCGGTCGAATCGGTGTGTATCTTTTACTAAGCTTTATCGATTACTTAGAAAACAAGTTTTCTCAAAATTTTACACAAAAGCAATCGATAAAGCTTCGTAAAAGAAACACACCTAGCAAAATCTGGGTCTTATTCTTTAATTCAAAATATTGGATTCGACCGATTTTTTATACAGCAATATATACCATACCACTAAACGCGTGGATTGAAATTTAAATTCGATTTCCAGCGATGAAAATTCAAACGATTTTCAAAGTACATTCATCAAATAATTAGCGTATGTATCTCGCGCGACACTAGGATATTCGTTGTCATTTGCTGTCGAAAAACGAAGTCCTGATTCGTAAAAACTTCGTAGTGAGTCAGTTGTTGGATATGAGATTCTGTCCTCTCGCATATACCGTATCGATGCTGGGTCGTCAAATGATTTGATGTAGTTATGCAGCACGATGGCAGCCTTCACAATTTTATCGACTTTCGTAGGATGGCTTTCAATCGGTCCATTAAATATTTGCCATCTTCTCACCAAAATCCCAAACGCATTTTCAATAATTTTTCGAACACTGCACTGTTCACTGTTGAAATTTGACTCTATGGCTGACAAATTAAGGTGATCACCAGCGTACGGTGTTAGCAAATTTTCTTTCAGGGGGAATGCACTATCTCCTATGACAAAAAACGGAAAAGCAATATTCGTGTGGGGTAGGTTTGTTGGTTCCGGAAAGTTTAATTTTTTCATGTCCAGCCGCTTTCCGAAAGATGAATTGAACAAGATACCACCATCGGTTTGTTGGCCGTAGCTGCCGATATCAACATAAACGAAATTTTTATGTGCGTCGCAGATCGCCAACAAGTTTTCACTGAAATATCGGCTGTAGTTAAAGTATAACGACCCAGTGTGATGAGGTGCGAACATTTCGATTAATTTGCCATCAATTGCACCGACACAATTAGGAAGATTCAATTTTTTACGGAATTCTTCCTCTATTTTCAACCAGTCTTCTTTTTCTGGAAACTTCAAGTAGATCGGTTGCAGTACGTCCCACAATGCTTCGCATGTTTCAGTTATTATGTAGTGAGCCGTAGATACTCCCACTCGAAAATTGTAGTGGATGCTTTTCAATGAGTCGCCAGTCGCTAAAAATCTAAAAATGATTATTGAGGTTAAAATTGAAACGAAAATCATTTAACCTTTTACCTCAGTGTAAGAAGTAGTCTACACTTAGCAGGAATAGCATTAGGTGAGTCTTTAGTGATTTTAGATTCCATAAGTTCGAAAAGATGTTGAAATCTTGCAGGAGTCATCCTGGTATAATTGAAAAACTTGTCGTGGTCGTATTCCAACATTTCTTGAAATAAGCGATGGAAATGTCCGTACTCTTTTCTCATTTGATTGATGGGATGTACACCCCATCTTCGATTTCCCTTACGTCGCTCTTTAGGAAGCAGTTCTTGCAGATCGTATTCTATTGCTATCATGTTTATTATACACTGCATTATATCATTATCGCTGTTCATATCATCAAATTCCATCCGTTCATTGTCGATAACATCATCAGCATCTTCAAAATCAAGTTCACGATCCATCTCGTCACAAATATCACGTTCATCATCATCACTAGTGTAGTCAATCAATACATTACAAGCGAAATCTAAAAACTCGGAATATTCCTCCAATTCATTCACCTCCATTTTTATGGTTCAAAACGTTCAAACGACATTTAAAATAAATGATCTACTTTGCTTGTGCGATATGTTGTTGCTGGCAACACTAATTGTAACTGCATATGCGAAACCGTTCGCATAAGTGTAACAAGCAGCATGAACACAACTTATGCTACGATAGTACAGACTTTACAAAAGTGCTATGTTATTCCCAGGCCACTGAAAGACACTTTAAACTGCTTGCTGAAGTGGAGTCGCTTTTCACCCCCCAATGAGCGTAAAGAAGGTGCTATCATTACGATAAATGAAGGACGAAAAATTCGTTTAAACTTCGATTCGAAGAAAGATTTTGTATAATGACGTAATTCAGGGAATACAAATATTCTTGAAAAATTTAAACACCTGAACTTTTCTTCAGTTTCACAATTCTACAGTAGAGCGAAACTAATCACCTATTTCATACTAACATCCGAATCTACTACGAAAAATGACGTTTCTAACACGGAATATTTTTTCTAATAGAGTAGTTCGATCTCCTAGAACTATTACATCGTTGATAACCAATCTGAAACATTCTGAAAATATCCATCATTGTCGTTTTTACCTATTTTTACTCTAGCAGAAAGAACTAACCACATTTGTGAAATTCTTTCGTACAAATGGTGGTTTAAAGTTCATAGACTCCCAATATTACATAGAAAATGTACATATTTTCACTTCGACTGAACCGATTTTTTCAAATTAAGTTGTATTATGTTTATTTCAGTCTATTACAGCCTCTGCAAGGCTTATCAAAGCTTTTTTAAGAAAATTGTTTATAAAATTTTGAAAGGAAATACGAGTAGCCTAACAAACCCATTCAAACAGTTGTGCGGTACTCAAAAGTATTCGGAAACGAAAAAGTAATGATGCAGTTTGATTTGTTTTGGCAAGCTGCACATGTCACTGGCTGTGGATTTTCAAGTTGTTAAAATCGACCCACCCTAATCTACAGTATATTATATCGATGCATGGAACCTACGCACCAGAACATCGTATTTGGATTTCAGATATCACAATCGGACAGTGTATCATACATTCTACAACTATATCTATTTTGCTAACTAGTTAGTAAATGGTGTTGTTTTGCGCAATAGATGTGAAATTACCGATACAAGCCGAAGGCGAGTTCGGCAACACATCATGTGCGAAAAACAAACCACATTTTTACAAGATTTTATGTGCAGCAGTAAGATCCTCATTTTTAACAAACTTCAATTTACACACACTAGTGCGTAAATATATAAATGAACATCTATTTACGCACTACTTTGATCGCATGGCTGTACGTTTCATGTCGTTTTCAATGGCTGTGCGATGATAGAATCGAAAACTTGGTCATTGGGACTGGTTGAAATTCCCTAAAATTCGTAATTTGTTTACTTATTTTCTTCCAAGGCCACATATTGAACAACTTCTGTATTTTTTAGCTGTTGCCCATGTGTAAGCCAAGCAAACAATTTTGAGTGTCAATTCTAAAGATTCACGAACAAATAAAATTTGTGAATTTTCGAGAATTTTCATTCCTTAAAATAGGCCCTGGTTGAAATCAATCTTGTGTTGATTAATTCTTGGTTGGTTGGTTGGTTGGTTGGTCATGGTCAATGACTTACATGTGACATGTGATAAAATCCTATAAATTAAAGTCGTCTACAAGAGCTACAACATTCACTTTTAATTATCCTCCTACTGAGCTTGAATACGAAAAGGAATTATTTTCTAGACTACACTGCACCACCATTTAAGTAATTTCACGCAATTAATGACGAATACGTAGAGCTTTTCTATTTTTTGGTCCAAATCAATTGAAGAAAACGACTTCCTCAAAAAAGTTATATCAACTTTTGTCTTCATTTCCATCATTAAAATAAAATAAATAAAAAAAACGAACTGACATATAAGAACAAAAGAGAGAAAATCTCAATCTGACATAGGCGAATTTGCAACTAATTGCGTGGATTTGTTGCCAAAATTTTAGACCGACAAGACTTTCAAAATTCTCGTTCTTGTCATTATTTCTCCATGAAGACTGGAGAATTCAGAGAAATGAAAAGCCAGAGTGATTTTAAATACTTTTTATTGGATAGAGATATTTATTTGTTGGCAATTTATCCGGTATTTTATACGCTAAACAATAATTTTTTCTCTGACGCAAGAGACGAGAACAGAAATCTTGACAAACTAAAGACAATTTTTTTTTTAAATATTTTCCTGTTCTACACAGTTCTACATTTCATTTCAATACACAATTAGATTACACTGAAACTGAAACGGGAGGAAGACATTTCGATAAAATAATTTAACTTTATTCCGCTGACGGTTTGGTCAATCGTTTCGCTCCACGGTTCGGCGGTCCCTTCGGTTTCGCAAATTGCGGACGATGCAGGATCTTCTTCGGATGCAGTTCGTCTTGTAAAAATTCTTCGGTCAATTCGGCGCCCGAGTCAATTTCTAACTGCAATTGCAAGGAAGAAAAAAATTTATTTGAAAATGGAAATGTCTTTCAGTAAAACAGTCCTTGATGTGCCTGATTCAGTTGTCTGTAGCATGCATGGGATTAGTCGTCAACTGCTGATTCAATATCGGTAACATCGACCCAACGACGATACACCTTGACCTTGACAGGCCGAAAACGATCAATGTTCACAGGAACGAACGTATCCAGAACGTAAACGAATTTTCGTTGTTCGTCTTTCGTTAACTTTTCGTCAATTTTCAAGGTGAAATGTCTTTGGAGTAGGCATACCGATCGATATGTACAATCTAGTTGTGACAAGTAATTCCGTGCATACCGCAATATGATATATTTTCGGGCACACCGTAACCTTAACTGAAATGCAACATTTTGCCTAGTTACCCGTTTGACAATGTCTAATCCTAGTTTATGAATCGTTTCACAGAATGTTGCCTTCACACTCGAATACATCATACGCTCTTTGACGGGGCAAGAATAGCCGGGCATCGAGTAAATGAACACAATACTTTCCAAGTAGTCGCCTTCATGCGTGTGCTTGAATAAATACAGGTGATAGCTAATCGAAAAGCAAACTTTAACCACTTCGCCAAGCTAAAAAAAAAAGTTTCCGTCTGTGCTAAATCACATACCGTGCCGCATCACTGGGAACCTCTTTCGGCAATCGATCCAATTCCACATTCGCCGCTTTAACTAAATTCACCTGTTCCGCTTGCAAATCAATGTTGAACTGGAGATAATTGTACGATCCCCTAGCCATATCCTTGATACCATTACTCGCCGACACAGTCAATGGTATGCTGATGCCACTCATTGTCTGTTGGCGTGTATCGGTGGATATGTGTGTATTCACTTCGGACCGTTTCAATTCGATCATTTCCTCTTCGCGCATAGTTAGCGGTGCGGGTGCAGCGAATACAGATTTATGTTTATGGTAGCCGGCCAGTGTTACTTCATCCTATGGGGAAGAGAAATGATGCCATTGGGTGAATTCAATATCATTTGATAAAAAAGAAATCGGAGTTCCACACGTACAATGTCAGTGGCATGAATCTCTTCCGTGATGTGCGCTGAACCGAATTCCGTTTTTAACGTCGCCTTTGTGGATGCGTACAACATTTTTTGCCGTATCGTTGCCGAATCGGGTATCCAACTAATTAACAACCATGCAAATCCCAACGGAGTCTTTGCGTCTAACCTGAAAGGGTGCAAAAATGGGGGAAATTGTCAATTTGACGGAATTTCGGTGATGAAATCTTAGGCAGTCGGTGTCTACAGATTATGCGAAAATAGGGCCGCACTGGTCTCATGAGCTACATGCAACTCATTTGTAAAAAGCCGAAAAATTCAAAATTTTCATACAAAAGTTCAAAGGGCCATTAGGAGATCGACCGAATTCACTAGAAGTAAAGACTGTTGCAGCACTTAAATAGGTTAACCAAATAGTTGGTTGTGCTATTTGCTGTATTGGAATTTAGCGGGCAAAGGTCCACCCTTGAACCGACCAATTGTTTACATAGGAAAGCAAAAGAGTAAGAAAGACGGATGTGAATTTTCTTCAGAACAAAGGAAATTTTAACTCATTCAGACAGTCAGTCCCGAATGGGATAAGATATTTGTTACTCGTCTCACTGCATCAGCAAACAGCAGTCGTGGACAGAATGTGTGAACAACCGAAATATGAATGACTCACCTATACAAAATGTAACAAGGCGTATCTCGTTCAACGAGCGGTTTGAGCATTTTATCGAAATCTTTTTCCCAGTCTTTATTCACAGTTTGGACCGATGCGGATGTCAATTGTTCTGGAAATTCGAACAATTTATTTATCCTCCAACTACACCCAAGTCCATTTGACTTACCATTTTCTATTGATATTTTGATCACCCGAATTTTGCCATCTTTCGATTTTCCAAACACCTTCTTCAACGCATCGTTTGCTGAAATGAAAATTTGTCTCGTTTTCAATTCACAGAACACTAAACTCTGAAAACTTTTAAAGCGTTTCACTTATACAAAATCCATTACGAAAGAATCTATAACTGGACTGGAATTCAGCCCACGTAATAAAGAGTTCTTTGACCACTCACAAAATAGTATAGTCTCCGAACACTTGATGCTTCGATTTCATAACTTAAAACACAACAAAATATGGAATTTACATTGACCGGACAATTGACTGGATCGCATTCGGATTGCATTGCAAAGCAACCGATTGATCGCAGTTTTATCATCACAATTTCATCTAATCTAAAAATAAAATGTGAAATGTTCCAACATTGAATGCGAAGAATGCAGATAAGATAAGACCCTTTACAGACAATTTATTTCCCACAACGTCCTACGAACGCGTACCTGTTATTCCAGTCTGATGGGACATTTTTCCTTTCTACTTTTTGTTAGTTAAAATTAAAATTTTATTTTAAAAGTTAAATTAATCTTCAACTATGTTGATGATTCTGCTCTGCAAATATATTATTAATTTTCCCTGTGTGTTTGACAGCTCTTTATATACTTTTCTTCTTCTTGAACAATCATCGAGCTTTGCAATGGCTTTAATTCGCAGGTAAAAATCATAACTCGCAGAGAATTTAACTTGGCAGGAGGTAAGCCATTTCTATATACTATGATAAGAATTTAAAGAATTAAAATTTAATTTACAAATGCAGAGTTCCTTCACAAATAAATAAGCCCTGGCGAAAAAATGAAGCGCCTCTGCCTACCTTGTGAATACCTTGGATCAAATCGTTGGGCGCACACCTGGATACAACAACTCTTTAAAGATTGAAAGCGAACAAAGCCGTCGCAACAGAATTGAAAGGATCAGACGTATCGAATTGCAGATGATAGAAAATATGGTTTCGACAATTTTTCAAGAATCGTGCTGTCTTTACCATTGTGCTGTAAACTTTGAGGAGGTGATACAAATACGCGGGTGACACACCACAGTTGACGATAAAATGGGGAATTTCATAGAAAAATTCACCTCCTGTGACGATTCTCGTCGCCGTGACCAAAGTATATAAACACTGAAGGTTAAATTGTTGCATCTGTGATGTTTGGCGTAATAATGTTCTGCGTTGCTCAGTATAAACTTTCCTGTGTTGAGTATTGAAGTGCAACCTAACAAAGTGATTTTTTACTCGATTTTACTTGTGTCCAACGTTATGAAAATTATATTCACCCAAAAGTAGGCCAGTCCTTTGTGTCAATTCGCTCGCTTTACATTTTTCAAGCTTTTCAGTTATCATAAATAATTGGGAATGGAAAGTTGTGGGAAAAACTTTTTTTTCAAAATTCGCTTATTCGATTATATTTTTTGGCAAAAGAGGCTTATTCTGACTCAAGAGCCTGGACTAATTAGGATGATAGAGGATAAGGGGGATAAGGATAGAAATGGGTCGACCCGGAGTTATAGAACACGCAGTACAAAACACTAATGTACCGATGAATCTGGTCGATTCAGATTTTTTTAAATAATTTTTTACGTGTTCTATACAGACAATACAGGTATATTTTACATGTTCCAAATGTATGGAACCAGGTAAGAAAATGTTCAACCCATTTCCGATCCTTAAAAGCAGTGAAAGCATTAAAACAATAAATATGAGTTGAGATACTTGTAAAAATGTTGATAATCCTGTAAATTTCTTTTGTTTCGATGTTTGACAAGTCCCCGCAAGGTGGAAGCGTACTTAGCTTACACAACAAAATTATCCACAAGAAAATGATAAAGAGAAAGAAAAATTTTGACAAGTAACCCAAGGCAAGTGTTAAATGAGCGTAAAAGAGAGAAAAATGGCCAGTTGCTTAACTGGTTTTGATTGGTGATACGTCAAAAATTGTATGTAAAAGTCCAGTTAACTTTGAACAAACCAGTTAATTTAACTGAGCACGATGGGTGAACATGACTCTTTTTGACATTCTCTTTTAACACTATACAGTGTTCAAAGAGCGTAAAAGAGAGAAAAATTAACTGGTTCCGTTGGGTGATACGTCAAAATTTGTATGTAAAAGTCCAGTTAACTAGGAAAAAACCAGTTAATTTTACTGAGCTCGATGGGTGAACACTCTTTTTGACATTCTCTTTGAACACTATATATAATAAAAATTGATCTTCGGTCCTCTCGCTCGCATCGTAACATGTAGAGAAGCAAATATTTTGACAAGTACCCCAAGGCAAGTCAAAATAGACCAGTCGTCGGTTTTCTTGCTCTGATCATTTCATTTCATTTATGGTCATACAAAAGAAACCTTTATCAAATGATCCGCGTAGCTCCAGTATGTATGCAATTCTAAGAAGGTACATTAATAGTCTATTCACCCGAAAGAAGGGATCCGCAATTTCTCTGATCGGCAAAAGGTTGGCTTTACCTTCAGTGTTTATATACTATGAACATAACAGTGTAATGCGTGTAATGCATCGTAATACCATCCCAACAGAAAAATGTTACACTAAAATGTACGTCAAAGAAGAAGTTTGTATTGCCATCAACACAATAATGAAGAAGAAGAAAATCGAAGCGGTTTTGAGTGCTTCATGAAATAAAATCTCTGAAAATTAAATCAACGACGACGGTGACAAATTAAAACAAAACTTTTTGCCTGAAGGACCTATTTTACTGACCAACTCTACAATGTACAATGATGAAGGTAAGAACTTCCGACTTTTGAGCACGGAAAATAGTGAAATTCGACTTGGTTATAGGTTACGTGCTGTTTGTTTTGAAATTTGTTTGCACCGCAATAAAATTTCGTCTGAATATGCAATGTCTAACACGGCCACAAAATAATTTTTTAATTTTTGCAATTTTTCAGACAATTTCGAAGAGGAAGATGCGGAAGATATTTCTCACGAATTGTGGCAAGAAGCTTGTTGGATTGTTATAAACGCATATTTCGATGAAAAAGGTCTTGTGCGTCAGCAGTTGGACAGTTTCGATGAATTCATACAGGTAAGTGAAATTGTCACAGACGGAGGAGAGAAAAAAACAAAAAAGAATTCGCTCCCATTTGCAGATGTCCGTCCAGCGTATTGTTGAAGATTCTCCGGCCATTGATTTACAGGCAGAGGCTCAACATACGTCGGGAGAAATTGAAACGCCGGTAAGTTGACGAAATTTTCATCGAACTACGGAAAGTTTTTCTAATTTTATCGTTATGACGCAAACAGCCTCGGTTCCTGCTGAAATTCGATCAAATCTACTTATCAAAACCGACACATTGGGAAAAAGATGGTTCACCCAGTCCAATGATGCCGAATGAAGCCCGTCTGCGTAACCTTACATATTCAGCACCACTCTATGTGGATATCACCAAAACGAAAATTGTGGAAGGACAAGAACCAGTGGAAACCCAGCATCAAAAGACGTTCATAGGCAAAATTCCGATCATGTTGAGATCGACCTACTGTCTGCTGAGCCAGTTGACCGATCGTGATTTGACTGAATTGAACGAATGTCCCCTGGATCCGGGCGGTTATTTCATTATCAACGGATCGGAGAAGGTGCTGATCGCCCAGGAGAAAATGGCTACGAACACAGTGTATGTGTTCAGTATGAAAGACGGTAAATACGCGTACAAGTCCGAAATTCGATCGTGTTTGGAACATAGTTCTCGGCCCACATCCACATTATGGGTGAATATGATGGCTCGTGGTGGACAAAGTTTGAAAAAGTCAGCCATCGGTCAACGAATCATCGCTATATTGCCGTACATTAAACAGGAAATTCCCATCATGATTGTATTCCGTGCGCTCGGTTTCGTTGCCGATCGTGACATCCTCGAGCATATTATTTACGATTTCGACGATCCGGAAATGATGGAAATGGTCAAACCGTCACTGGACGAAGCCTTTGTGGTACAGGAACAAAATGTTGCGCTGAATTTCATTGGTGCCAGAGGTGCCCGTCCCGGTGTCACCAAAGACAAACGTATCAAATATGCCAAAGAAATTCTGCAAAAGGAAATGTTGCCTCATGTTGGCGTTTCCGATTTCTGTGAAACGAAGAAGGCCTACTTCTTGGGCTATATGGTGCACCGACTGCTGTTAGCGGCTCTCGGTCGACGTGAACTTGACGATCGTGATCACTACGGCAATAAGCGATTGGATTTAGCTGGACCATTGCTGGCGTTCTTGTTCCGTGGATTGTTTAAGAATCTGATGAAGGAGGTCCGGATGTATGCCCAAAAGTTCATCGACCGTGGAAAGGATTTCAATTTGGAACTGGCAATCAAAACGAAAATCATTACCGACGGACTGCGATATTCGTTGGCTACGGGTAATTGGGGCGATCAAAAGAAAGCTCATCAAGCGAGAGCCGGTGTGTCGCAGGTATTGAATAGATTGACGTTCGCATCAACATTATCGCATTTACGACGTGTAAATTCACCGATTGGTCGCGATGGTAAACTGGCCAAACCACGTCAATTACACAACACATTGTGGGGCATGATATGTCCAGCCGAAACGCCAGAAGGAGCAGCCGTAGGTCTGGTGAAAAATCTCGCACTGATGGCGTACATTTCCGTCGGGTCTCAACCGTCTCCAATTCTGGAGTTCTTGGAAGAATGGTCCATGGAAAATTTGGAAGAAATTGCTCCATCTGCCATTGCTGATGCAACGAAAATCTTCGTAAATGGTTGCTGGGTGGGCATACATCGAGATCCCGAACAATTGATGGCCACATTACGGAAATTGAGACGTCAGATGGACATCATCGTTTCGGAAGTGTCCATGATTCGGGACATTCGAGACAGAGAAATTCGGATATACACCGATGCTGGACGCATTTGTCGGCCGTTGTTGATTGTGGAAAATAGCAATTTGCTGCTGAAGAAAACTCACATCGAAATGTTAAAGGAGCGTGACTACAACAATTACGGTTGGCAGGTATTAGTGGCGTCCGGTGTTGTGGAGTACATTGATACATTGGAGGAAGAAACTGTCATGATTGCAATGTCCCCGTATGATTTGAAACAGGACAAAGAGTATGCCTACTGTACCACCTATACGCACTGTGAAATCCATCCGGCTATGATCCTGGGCGTTTGTGCGTCCATCATTCCATTTCCCGATCACAATCAAAGTCCGCGTAACACCTACCAAAGTGCTATGGGTAAACAAGCCATGGGTGTTTACATTACCAATTTCCACGTTCGGATGGACACACTAGCCCACGTTTTGTATTATCCGATGAAACCGTTGGTGACAACCAGATCCATGGAATATCTTCGATTCAGAGAGTTGCCTGCTGGTATCAATTCAATCGTTGCTATTCTTTGCTACACGGGATACAATCAGGTTTGTTTGTCATTTAACTGAAAAGAAAAAAAAGAGTATTTTCACAGTCGCTGTAACGCTTCCACCTTTGCTACATATAGGAAGACAGTGTCATCTTAAACGCGTCGGCTGTTGAGCGAGGTTTCTTCCGGTCGGTGTTCTACCGATCGTACAAAGATGCAGAGAATAAACGAATCGGTGACCAGGAGGAGCAATTCGAAAAACCGAATCGACAGACGTGCCAGGGAATGCGAAACGCGTTGTATGACAAATTGGACGATGATGGAATCATTGCGCCCGGCATTCGTGTGTCCGGCGACGATGTGGTCATTGGAAAAACAATCACACTGCCGGAGAACGACGATGAGGTAAGACTTGACGGAATGTTGTGGCGAATCGCAATGGTTTTGATTGAAATCAAAAATTAATTTTCAGCTCGATGGAACGACCAAACGATTTTCGAAACGAGATGCATCGACATTCCTGCGTAATTCCGAAACTGGTATCGTCGATCAGGTCATGTTGACGCTAAACAGTGAAGGCTACAAATTTTGTAAGATTCGAGTTCGTTCGGTGCGTATACCACAAATTGGCGATAAGTTTGCGTCACGGCACGGACAGAAGGGTACTTGCGGTATTCAGTATCGTCACGAGGACATGCCGTTCACGTGTGAGGGCTTAACGCCGGATATTATCATCAATCCTCATGCTATTCCGTCTCGGATGACAATTGGCCATTTAATTGAATGCTTGCAAGGTAAGAAAGTGCGAAGTGAAATTTTGACGCCAATGATTCTACAGCAGAGGTGTCTCATTCATAGGTAAACTCGGTTCAAATAAGGGCGAAATTGGTGATGCCACACCATTCAACGATGCCGTAAACGTGCAAAAAATCTCAACATTCTTGCAAGAGTACGGCTACCATTTGCGTGGCAATGAAGTGATGTACAACGGACACACCGGTCGCAAAATCAACGCTCAAGTGTTCTTGGGTCCGACATACTATCAACGTTTGAAACACATGGTCGACGACAAAATTCATTCGCGTGCCCGTGGACCGGTACAAATTCTGGTCCGACAGCCTATGGAGGGCAGAGCTCGTGACGGCGGTCTACGTTTCGGTGAAATGGAACGTGATTGTCAAATTTCCCACGGAGCCGCTCAATTTCTGCGCGAACGTTTGTTCGAAGTTTCCGATCCGTATCGCGTGCACATCTGCAACTTTTGCGGTTTGATTGCCATCGCCAATTTGCGGAACAACACGTTCGAGTGCAAAGGATGCAAGAATAAGACGCAGGTAAGTGGCCGGCTCGACAATCGTTTTTCATTGTTCGACTTCTGACTGAATCAAATTTTCAATTTCAGATTTCCCAAGTAAGACTTCCGTATGCTGCCAAACTGTTGTTCCAAGAGCTGATGTCAATGAACATTGCACCGCGGCTTATGGTTGTGTGAACCAGCTGATTAATTGAAATTTGTTCGGTTTATGTTGCTTATTTGAATTATTTTTGGAAAATAGAAGTGAAGACAATTAACAAAGTGATTCAATTCGTGTACCCGTCCGTTCATCACATTTGACTTTCGCTTTTACCTTGGCATCAGAGTCGACCCACAATTTCTACTTTGATAGGGTTGCCAGCACTTTTATTGATAGTGACAACAATACACTAATCAAATGATTGAGCAGTACGGCCGAAATTTCGGATTAAAGTTGATTCAGAACTTAGGTGTGTTCGTCGGAGCTGCAAATTTCTCATTTTAATAATTTCGTTTAAGAACTGAAATAAGGACCAGGAGACCACACACCCATCCATTTAAACACATAGCCGTTACGTACAAATTGAATATTTATTTGCTTAAAGCATCTCTAGGTCGTTCAAACCAATTTTTAATTGAAATCCTCTTCCAACTAACGATTCATTGAATCAAACATTTTTATAAACTGAACTGCCCGCTAATGATGGAACAGCCGAAGATTCGTGTGAGCCATTACGATTCCATGGTCATTGCATGCATTTATCACATCAGCATCGTTCGTCGAACCTGATGGGCTTCCAATGTAAGACACACCGCTCTACAATGGAAAAATTGTTTAGAATTTTGCCTTCCGCATCTACAGTCAACGGAACAAACCATTTTAGCTCTGTCGATGTTATCACGGAACGGGAAGAAAGCATCCGACGCTAGTGCAACTTTGGACAATTTCTTGCTCCAATCGAGTTTCTCCGAGTCTGTCAGGAATACTGGTACTTCGTCGTACCTTAAGTTGTTCGTGTTAAAGTTAGATTTCGATTTGGAAACAAGGAACTCATGAAACTCACATCGATTTGAAGAAGTCTAACGGCATGTCCTTTCCAACGGTTCCGTTAACAAAATTGTCGATTGCATTGGAAATTTCGGCTCGTTTGACTCCTTTCTTAAATTTCATTGATGTAACTCTGGGATGCTGCCGTAGCCACCTGAAACACACAAATTAGCAAGTTAAATCGACTCTTTCAGCCACAATTGAGCGACAAATTCTGACCAATTATCTGCTTTGTCACCGGCCAATCTAGTGCAATGAATTCGTGATTGTTGACCCGCTCCAATACCGATCACCTGACCGTCTCGCGCAAAGCACACCGAATTACTTTGGGTGTACTTCAGTGCAATAGTTGCGACAATCAAATCCCGTACGGCAGATTCCGGTAGAATTTGTTCTTTCGATACAACCGATGAGAATAGATCTTTGTTGATCAGGCAATCGTTTCGTTTTTGTTCCATTTGAAGTCCGAACAACGTTTTTCGTTCGATTGGACTCGGTTCGTAGTGTTCATCGATCTGTAAACGGATTATGACATTGCAACCGCAACAATGGCCTAACAAATCAAACGAACCTGTAACACACAGTACGATCCGTTCTTTTTCTTCTTCAGCAACTCCAGTGCGTCTGGGGTGTATCCGGGCGCTATGACACCGTCGGAAACTTCTCGTGAAATAATTTTAGCCGTTGCAACGTCGCAAACATCTGACAATGCCACAAAATCGCCGAATGACGACATTCTGTCAGCGCCTCGGGCTCTAGCATAGGCTGTTGCTAGAGGTGTTAACATATCGAAAATGTCGTCGACCATACACAGTTTTGCTTGTTCCTTCGACAAAGGATAGCCTACAGCTGCTCCAGCTGGTGAAACGTGCTTGAAACTTGTGGCAGCCGGAAGATTCAGGGCTTTCTTCAGTTCACGGACAAGTTGCCATCCGTTTAACGCATCACACAAGTTGATGAAGCCTGTGGTCAGAATAGAAATTTGGTTACAAAAATGTCTGTCGTTCGCAAACAATGTAAGTACCTGGCGAACCGTTAACGACCTTCAGTGGCAACTGTTCCAATGTAGTAAATAGTTGGGCCGGTTTTTGATGTGGATTCATGCCATACCTCAATGTTAGCTGCGACACGTTCGACGAAAATTGCTTTCGAAAATAGTCGGAAATGGCGTCATCATACTGAGCCGTATGGGTGAATGCTTTCAGTGCCAATTTCTGGCGCGTTTCTTCCGTTGTATCGCCATTAGATTTGATCTCCAACAAGACCCTATCGTAATCCAATGGATCACAGATAACCGTCACGCGACCGTGATTCTTTGCTGCGGCTCGCAACAAGGTCACTCCACCGATATCAATATTTTCAACCGCATCCGCAACCGTCACATTCGGTTTGGAAACGGTGTTAACGAATGGATACAAATTACAAACGACCAGCTGAATGTAATCGTAGCTTTGTTTGGTCATATCGGCTTTGTCGGTGTCGGATACACGAGCTAGAATACCGGCGTGCACAGCTGGATGTAGGGTTTTTACTCGACCACCTAGCATTTCGGGGGCATTGGTGATGTCGGACACATCTCTTACAGATAGACCCTCATTGCGTAGCGATGTTGCCGTTCCTACGTAAGTTTTTTGGTAAGTAAACGGTGATCATTTCAGGATCGGAATCAATCAGAACAAACCTCCACTTGCCACCAAATTGAAACCGAGATCAACCAGTTTCTTTGCGAATGAAATGACGTTCGTTTTGTCCGAAACGCTTAGTAGTGCTAAGTGGGGGAAAAGAAGATTAGTCCTCTAAAACCCACGAAAACTATACAGCTCGTCAAAGACTAGAAAATATTCGAATTACCAATTTTCGGCGGAGACATGATTTCCAAAAATTCGTTGGATTTAATTAGGACGCCTGGTTAGAACTGAAGTTGATTGAAAACTGAAAACAAAATAACGAAACGAATAATAAACAACAGTCTGACGGGATCAACCAATGCGCTTGTTATCAATAATATTTTTGTTTTGGAGTGGAAATGATTGGCCGTGAGGGTTAAATGTTAAACCATTGAGATGATAAAGGCAATTTTAATACAAAAACACTTTTTTGGACAAAGACGTTCAAAAAATTGTTTATGCATTCGGAGCGACTGGTTCAATCAAAAACATTTTTGTAAAACAAATCGAACAATCGAAATAACAAAATGTGCTCTCTCAACAATCAAAATTCAATGTTTCACTGATTATGGGGTTAAGTTAATTTAAAGTGCTAGTCAATGTGCCGGCTTACCTTCGCTGAAATTATGTGTCGAATGGAAACACTACTTCTCGACAGAAAATACAATGTTCTGACAATTGATATCGCGATAGATGGAACACCAAAATTTATTTAATTCAATCAAAATTGTAAATTGACTAAAATCAAATACTCGAATGAACAAAAAAAAAAGTTCTTAGCAACAACTCCGACCACTTGTTTGAATTCGTTTCGTTATGTTTAGTTATTTAAGTTGTCTCTTTTCAGCGCTCTGCGCTATGCATATATAAATGTTTCCCCTGTTTATGAGTATGGTAGGTATACAACATACGACATGTGGTTACTTAAAAGCTGAGTTCGTGTGTAATAGTTACATCGCACCATATTAATACATCAGAAATGGTTCTTATTGTAGTATAGAGTGAGAGAGGTCTCAATATTGATGCAAATGAAAGAAAGCCTTCGCATATTCTCTAGCAAAATCAATTAGCATGGTCGTTTTCGTGCCGCAGGTCGCGTATTTCATTTCACAGTGACAATAAAATGTTCCAAATAAAACAAGTCATTTGATTTGTCAATCGTTTTTTCCACGTAGAAATTTAACGTTTCTTCAAAACACATCTTCTGCGTAAAGCATCCCTTTGATAGATCGCAGAGATCTGTATTCCATCGATTCGGTGAGATATGGACATGAAATCGTATTGGTGGACCAATCACACATCGGAATATTATTTCTTGCCGAAGTGTGAGAATTGTGTGACCGGTTCCAATTTCAAAGGAATAACAGTACCTTGTCTCGAAAAAGGTTGTTTGGCCTGGAATTTATGTGGTATTCTGAAACTGAACGGTTTCAGGAAAATTTTATACTTTTTTCGGCTTTTCTTGATTTGAAGCGCTGCTATTCAGAGAGTAGTTCCTACAAAATATTTCTGCGAAAATAATGATTCGTTCATCGTTCTTACAAGCTTCGTCAATGACTCCAATACTCATCGTTTGTAGCTTTTGTGTTTGGATGGAAATAAACAGACAGGACATAAATTGAATTAAATAGTTTTGATGGACTATTTTGTGGAAAAATCTGGAAAAACATTTTTCAGATTTCTCGGTTCATCATGTGACTTAAAGAATATCGAAGGTTTGCTCGAATCTATCTGCACACTTCATTTTCATCAGATATTATCAACGTAATTCAACGTAGTTAAACGATGTCACGGTGTTCAAAGCACGTGTAAGCAATTTAAAGGGCTCTCCAATAGAACTACATATGCAAGTTAAGGGTAAATAGATGGATCAAGTCACTTGTACATTCAGTCGTTTATCGTGATTGTAATCATTCGTTTTTTTTTTAGTTTTTAATTTTTTCAGTTTTTAGTGGTTTTTTATACATTTTCGACAAAAAATGGAAGACGTCGGCCCGCATTATGTTGATGATTGGAGAAAGTACCCGCCGAAACATATCGAGGGTATTAAGTTGCTTCGGAAAGGCCCCACAGTAAGTTCACAAAGAGAATAATTAAAATTGTGATTACCGTTTCATCTCACTGCAATGCAATTTACGGTTAATCTTTTTCGTTTTTTTTTTTGTTCAACAAAATATTTCGTTGACTTTATTCAACGCCCTTCAAGTAATAATTCTAAATAGAATTCTAAATATAGCACTGAAGTTATGCAGGGTATCAAACAAATGTTGGCAGTGTAAGAAACAATTTTCAAACAACTCTAATTGGCAACTGTCACTCGAAGCACTTCTGCTTGAAGTGCGTCGCTTTACTTAATAAAATCATGTGTTCAGAGCTATTGTTACGAGCTTTTCAATAGATTTTAAATTAAAATGAAGAATTGCAAGAGTTGAGCCGTTCCAAAGTTTCAATTTTTGATTTTTACCGTTACAATATCAATCGCTTGACGAATCAAATTTATGTCACTGCATTCCCAAACCATTTCTTGATTCTCTTCCACCTTTATGAACCTTTAACGAACCATACATACGATGAACATTAGCACAGCTTGTTCTCATTGTTTGATCAGTATACCTATATACTTAACCACGATTACAACCAATCAATATAGAAACTATAAGTCCGTTTCATTCATTTGAATATATTCCGCCATTGCCTTTGCTCCCAAAATATCCCACACTAATCCGACCAATCACAGTGAGCCATTTGGAAATATACACGTCAGTGAAACATTTTGCATAAGAATTGAGTACCGACATCGACCGGTTGACAAACCATTCATTTCTCAAACGTTGAAAAGGAAAGTGCACAAATTATAAGAGGGTTCCCTTTTTTCGTTGTTTTCCATTGAATTTTCAAAATGAAAAATTTTGTATATTTGGTGGTCGCACTGTGTTTAGTGTCGGGTAAGAGCAAAAGTTAATGTTTCTTTCATGTTTCGGCTTTTTTTTTTTGGTGCTGCAAATTGTTACGCCTAGACTTTTGTTTATACTCCCATCGATCTAGACTTGGGGTCGAACATTTTTTTTTTTTAGAATTACAAATTCGTTCGATTCAATTTGATTGCGTACAATGGATTTAAGTTAATTTCTCTTTCATTTCTTTTGAATCCGCTGTAGCATTTACACCCGCATTTGCACTCGATGAAGATGATGTGGAAACAGTGGACATTGACTTGGGCTCGAGCAGAGAAGCTTCCAGAACAGGTAAATGATTGTGTCTTTGTACTCTAAATTATTCTGTTCAACGGGGGATCAGCCGGTGTGTTCATAAAACATTGGATGGATGCATCGTGCATTTTGTCGGTGTATTAAAAGCACGCACGTTTTCATACCTATCGCTATAAAAAAAATCGCTCTCAGAATTCGGATATACTCGATGACATACGTGGCCGAATAGAATTAAAAGTTATGTTCCCCATGGCCACATATCTGAATAGCTATTCGTCGGTAATCTAATACGTTTCTTATCAATCAAGGCACATTATGGGTTTATAGAAAAATAAAAATAAATTCGCCGATAAAATCTGGAATGAATGTTTCGTAGGCTGCTCGTTCGAATCAATTTTCAATTATTATTTTTTCAATTTCCTAATTTCTTGTTTTCAGATTCCGAAACAGTTAGGCGAGAGGAGGAGGCTATCAAAATCGATGAATTGAACGTTGCTCAAATAAGGGAACTTCGGGATCAGGTGAGTCTACACGAAAATAGTTTGATTCTACTGGTTGTATTCATATTGTCACTGAATCGAACGGTGTTCGTTAGGTTGCATTACTTTCGTAAGATTTGCTTTTTTTTAATTAAATCAAACAAACACTTTGTTTGACAACACCGGTTGTGTGACTTACGTTGGTCATTTCTCATTTTAACTGAAAAACGTCGGTGCGTCAATATCGTTTGCATTTTATGAGATCGTTAGTGATGATCGAAAATTGTTCATTTTAGTGAACCGATGGAATTTGTCAAAAAATATTGAATTTCATTGCACGCTCTTTTTGTGCTTCCAAAATGTAGTGAATCTAGTTGTTGGTCTATTTTAAGTCAACCAGCAACGACTTGAACGTAAATTTACCGGTTCCGATCTGATCTAAGAAATGGTCGCTCACATCCACTGAACAGTGCTTGCATGAATAGTACAACGGTGGTTCATCTCGTACACAATTTAGCTTAGTTTTTGAATCATAAATGTCCACAGTGTAGGTCCCCAATTGTTTTTCGATTCGTTCTTTCCGTTGATTTTAAAAATCGAAATTTTATACAGGGCGGTTCAGTCGAGAACCTTCCACAACATTTTCCTTTTACGTATCGCACCGACTCCAATATTAAGTGATAAGCCACAACTGGTGTTATGAAGCGTTTTTGTGTTCCCATCAATTTATAAATCGACTAGACTGCAATTTTCGTAACTGCCGTCGACTCGAATACATCGATTATAGCCCAGTTCTCAGTGTAATAATTAGAGAAGACAAGAATGTGATAACAAATATTAAACGTGCGTCTAGTCGCAAGATCTGCTCCACTCCACATGTTTTATTTATGCGAAATACTTGGACATCCTAGTGAATTTCCAGCGGAATTTTCCGATACCCAGTGACAAGATTACCTCTTCGGATCTCCAATTGTTCCTCAAGATTAACATGGGATTTTTTTTCCTATTTTTACAGGCCGAAAAACATACATTCCAAGCAGAAGTCAATCGTATGATGAAATTGATCATCAATTCGTTGTATCGCAACAAGGAAATTTTCCTCCGTGAATTGATTTCGAATGCTTCCGATGCTCTGGACAAGATTCGTTTATTGTCGCTGACCGATTCCACACAATTAGACTCGAACCGCGACCTGCAAATTCAAATCAAAGCCGACAAAGACAATAAAGTGCTGCACATCATCGACACGGGCATCGGTATGAGCAAAGCTGATTTGGTCAACAATTTGGGAACGATTGCAAAGTCCGGTACGGCCGATTTCTTGTCGAAAATGCAAGATGAAAAGTCCGAAGGCCAAGAGGAGAACGATATGATTGGTCAATTCGGTGTTGGTTTCTATTCAGCGTTCTTGGTTGCTGATCGTGTTGTCGTGACCACCAAACACAATTCCGATAAGCAATACATTTGGGAAAGTGATGCCAACAGTTTTTCGATCATTGATGATCCACGTGGTGACACATTGAAACGAGGCTCTCAGGTGTCATTGTATTTGAAAGACGAAGCTCAGGACTTTTTGGAAGAAGACACTGTCAAACAGTTGATCAAGAAGTATTCGCAGTTCATCAATTTCCCAATCTATCTGTGGACAAGCAAGTCGGTTGAAGAAGAAGTGCCAATCGAAGAAGAGTCAAAGGAAGAAACTACGGAAGATGCCGTTGAAGATGGTGACGAGGATGCAAAGGTCGAAGAAGATGCTGAAGAAGATAAGCCAAAAACAAAGAAAGTAACAAAAACCGTTTGGGACTGGTTGGTAATGAACGACAACAAACCGATTTGGACTCGTAAGCCATCTGAGGTCACCGACGATGAATACAACGAATTCTACAAGAGCCTTACGAAAGATAATTCCGATCCATTCACCCATACGCATTTCATTGCCGAAGGTGAGGTCACCTTTAAATCCCTGCTGTTCATACCGAAAGTGCAACCATCTGAAAGCTTCAACAAATATGGCACCAAGTCAGACAACATCAAATTGTTCGTACGTCGCGTTTTCATCACCGACGAATTCAACGACATGATGCCCAATTATTTGAATTTCATTCGTGGTATCGTCGACTCCGATGATTTACCGTTGAATGTGTCACG
Organism: Bradysia coprophila; assembly: GCF_014529535.1. NCBI lineage: Eukaryota > Metazoa > Arthropoda > Insecta > Diptera > Sciaridae > Bradysia > Bradysia coprophila. Next base: position 6,538,311 of record NW_023503293.1, on the reverse strand, counting down.
TGAAACGCTCCAGCAGCACAAGCTGATCAAAGTTATTAAGAAGAAGTTGGTACGCAAGGTGTTGGACATGATCAAGAAACTAGGAAAAGAGGAATACAACAAATTCTGGAAGGAATATTCAACCAAGTAAGTTTCGACCTTCCCATACCTTCTCTCGATGTCATGGGTTCGTTTACTAACATTTCTGAATTTCATTTTCAGCATCAAATTGGGAGTTATGGAAGATCCTAGCAATCGTTCCCGTTTGGCTAAGCTATTGCGATTCCAGTCATCCAATGGAAAGGACAAAACAGATTTGACAAGTCTCGAAGAATATGTAGCCAGAATGAAACCGAAACAGGAACACGTTTTCTGGTTAGCTGGATCCAGCCGCAGTGAAGTTGAAAGTTCACCATTTGTTGAACGATTATTGGCCCGTGGCTACGAAGTCTTGTACCTCGTCGAAGCCGTCGATGAATATTCCATCGCATCTCTGCCCGAATTCGATGGCAAGAAATTCCAAAACGTTGCCAAGGAAGGATTCTCGCTAAACGAATCTGAAGACTCGAAGGCCAAATTCCAAGAATTGACCGCACAATTCGAACCGCTAGTCAAATGGTTGAACGACAACGGATTGAAGGACAAAATCAGCCGGGCTCAAATATCTGAACGTTTGAGCAGTTCACCATGTGCATTGGTAGCTGGTATGTTCGGCTGGACCGGTAATATGGAACGTTTGGCATTGTCTAATGCCCATCAAAAGTCGGATGATGCGCAACGCAGTTACTATTTGAGCCAGAAGAAGACACTCGAAATCAATCCCAGACATCCGTTGATTCGGGAATTGTTGCGACGTGTTGAGGCTGATGACAACGATGCAACCGCCAAGGATATGGCACTAATGATGTTCCGCACGGCTACACTACGATCCGGTTATATGTTGCAGGAAACGTCCGACTTTGCTGACAGCATTGAGAAAATGATGCGACAAACGCTCGGTGTTTCGCTTGACGAACAAATTGAAGAAGAAGATTTTGTCGACGATCAACCGGAAGATGGCGGCAACGATCAGGAGGAAGAGGCTGATGAGGTGGATGCTGAGCACGACGAGTTATAAGTGTAAATCAAATTTTTTTTCTTTGACTGAGAATTTTACGTTTAAGTGAGTATTAGTGCGTGTGCATGTTTTGCCGTTCTTTCCTTGAATCAAGACTATCGTCAGAGTTTACAATTCGAGTGATTTTGGTGATACACAATATGATTCCGGGCAAATTTCTTTTCTATTTATTTTTGTTACGAAAAGAGAAGAAGGAGAAATGTTTTGCGATGAAAAAGGAAGCGCTTTTTTGAAGCAAAAAAAATACAAAAATTTTCGTACCAAACGCACCTCTGTTTTAATTTGAAAAATTCCGTAAACTGGCTACAACACCAAGTCCATACAATAGCTTATCCTCCAACGTCGACCAGCCCTTGGATTGAGCTTCCTGCAATTCGTTCAACTCTGCCTTCAATTCACTCGTCTCAGCTACTGTCCGGCCGTGACATTTCAGAAATATGCCCAGAAATGTCTGTGCCAATTCAAAGTTCACATTCGTGTTGAACATGTACTCGATCATTTTCATAAACTGAAGCATAACTCCAATGGAACCACCACCATCCGGATGTATGGATTTCACCTCAAAGTCTATCATCGACGGACCCAGATTCATTAAATGGTCGACGCTTTCCTGATAGTTACCCGATTCGATGGACGCCTCCAGTTTTTTGCCGAATATCGTCAAATTGTGAAAATTGTCCGGCATCAGCAATTTCGTCTTGCCGTCGTTCACTTCGTTGGGCACATCGAATTTCAAATCCAGACCGGCAACGGTTGGTAGAAAGAATGGTGCTTGTTTCGGGGTTTTTGGTGGATCTTTCGGTTTGTTGCGCTTTTTTACGAGATCCAAATCGAGCAAATTTTGCCATTTCGATAAAGCCACAGTCGACATGGTCACTAAATCACTGTCCAACTGCAACGGTGAGTCATAATCCATGTCCAATTTTTCTCCGTCCAGCGACAGTTCTTCGATTTCTGGCAACTTTCCATCACTCGATTCGGTCGATGGTAGTTCTAAGAGTGGGGCTTCTGAGTGAGGATCGATTGAGCGCAACGATACGTGACTGAACAAGGTTTTGTTGGCCCAAATGAACAGTCCCAGATAGTTAACGTGAGCTGTTGCTAAGAAATCGCCAGTCGGTGACATTGTCAAAGAGATGCACGCTGTTTCCAGCTGTAAAAAGAGGAAAGAAATATAATGGCCAGGCTATGACGACAATAGCTACACCATGCACACCTTAAAATGGTCGATCAAATAAGACGACGGAATGTCCCAGACTTTGATTGTACAATCCATTGACGATGTCAATAACCATCGACTATCCGGACTGAAGCATGCATCGGTAATCGGTCCGGTGTGACCTTCAAACTTACGAACCACTATTTTAGTGTCACAATCAACAATGGCAATGGAGAATTCTTCCAGCACCACGCACAGCATAGCACTCTCGCGGTGTGATCGAAACATTCGAACGCCGTCGTTCATGTCCAGCACACCGGACACAGTATTCGATTCTTTGAAATTCCAGAATTTAACCAATCCATCGCTGCCTCCGGTTATTACGTACTGATTCAGATTGTCACAATGCACTCCTCGTACGGCACTGCTGTGTGCTGGATTACCATACGTTGCACGATGTATCCCCGATTGCATGTTAAAGCGTTCAGCGTCACCAGACGAATATCCTGCGCAAGGAGAACATAGTTTAATAACGACGCCCCGAAGCAAACGCTAACCGAGGATCTTGTTTACCAATTACAACGAAGTTTCCGCATTGCGTCAAACACAGACACACCGCTTCCGATTCAAAATCGGTCCGATTTTTGTTATGAAACTTTTCGGGTACAATTTTCAAGTCTCCCATTCGGCATTTGTCAAATGACCAAGTTGTTGTCATCACTAGGCCACTATGCACAGCCGCTATACTGTCCCATTCTTTATCTCTAGTCGTTTCGCTGGCAAAGAATGTTATTGGTGGCATCAGCAGCGAATCTTCTTCGAATTTATCTGCAAAATGGATAAGACTCAGTTCGATCTGTGAATGTGAAAGCTCTCCCAACGCTCGACATACTTTTCCTTTTCGATGCTTTACGATTGTAACTCGCTCGTCCCATACTTTTGTTGAGTGTTTCGGTCATTGTATTGAAAATGCGCAACGACGAGTCTTCTCCTGCTGACAAAATGTTCTGTCCGTTGATTCCGTGGTAGCGAACGAATTGCGGAGGTGCTGAATGTCCTTCCCTGAATGCATAGAAACAAAGTGTTGGAGTTTAGGACTCAATTTGAAAACCGAAGCAATTGTCATTTTACCTGACTCTAAGCAGTCTAGCTCCGCCGTCTGGCATGTCAAATATCCACAGTTTCATTGTATTGTCGGGTGATGTGGTAAATACAAGTGGCTCATTGGACAAACACTTGAGCGTCGTCACCGATTTATGGTGTGCCAAAAGTTGGCTCGTAACCTTGGAAGGATAATTTCTATTTTCAGTAAATTGGAATGGGGCAATGGAACAGCGGATCAACTCACCTTCATTTCATCCAAATTCCAAAATACAATTTTCCCATTTGTACTTGACGTTGCCATTATCGACTGACCGTCCGTTCGGAATGTTATGCCTGTGACTGCTCCCCATTCCTGATTGAATTCCATCAGTTGTTTGCCGAACTTCAGATTGAGCAGCACAATTCGTCCGGTGATTAGGCCGATAGCAGCCACGTCCACAGCTGGCGCTGCTTCGAGGCATGTGATTTTGTTGCCATAACTCTCGAACGTATGCACCAGGCGACAGTCTTTGATATTCCACAATTGCAGGCCACCTTGTTCGCTTCCCAGTAAGATTTTGTTCAAATACGTTGGTGGATGCATCACGGCCGATATTTTGAATTCGTCATTTTTGAACGGCAGATCCAAGTATTCGTCGGCCAATTTAATGTTCCAAACCTTCAAATTACTGTCCTCATCAATCGACACAAGATGTGCTCCGAATGGTAGCATCAAGTGAACGTTGCTGCGGTGGCCTTTGTACACATGTTTGATAACATTTCCCGATCGCCAAGCGTAAATGTTCTTAGCACTAGCAGCGTACACGACATAATTATCCGATGCTATGCATGTTATATCCTCCGGATGAATGCCGGACACACAGATTAAACGGAAATGATCACAACTGTACGTGTGGAATAGCCGACCGATGCAGGTCACAATCACATTTTCTTTCCTTCGGCGAATGTATCGAATACAGGCCGGTACATGGTTGGTAACGAAACCGAGCGCTCGATTCCGCCGGAACAGTCTACTGCCTGACATATTTTCTATGTTTTCTAATCAAAATAATATTTCAATTCACCGCACCGATGAAAACTATAACCCAGGTCTTATGAAAAAGAAAACAATATCGTAGCTGTCAAACCGAACGCATGGCATGGACAAAAGATTGCAGCCATGAATTCATCCTTTAAAATGAGAATTGAGCGCGAGAAATTCAATATTTGAAATCGAGAAAATATTGACGTTCGATGCGCACCGTTTTATGAAATAGTGCAGCATCGGTGTTAGAAAGCTTAAGTGTTGCTATCAGCACAAATAAATTATTAAACTTGAGGGCTTAATAACTCTACAGGACTATCGAGTCTCTGCTAGTGATAACTCTTGACGTGACTCTCAGGGAAATTGGTATTGTGGTAAATGGATAATGTTAACCATGAACGACAATTTTTTCATACTCTCCACTATTTAATGTAATTACTCTGGTAAGTTATACAGGAAGCTTGTGAAAATATTTAAAACAAATCTTTTTTGATTCACCCACCCGATTTCAATTGTAAAAAAACCTGAGACATGAAAATTCACAGTACCCGAAGTAGTCAGGTTACTCGAAAACCTGAAACAGTTCAACTAAAACGAATATTCGCACTTTTCGTTAGCACAGTCGGCAACTTTGAAATAAGTGACTCATTTCCTTCTAGTTCATCCACTCATACCAACAAACATGTTTTCAAGCCGTTAAACGGTTTTACAATTACGACGCGCATGCGTGTAAATTTTTCACCAATATAAACAAGTATTATGACATTTGCTTGTATGAGTGGATCAGCTGAAAAACAGTAGAAATAAAATGTGGCGCTTATTTGAAAGTCGCCGACTGTATTACCAGCCCAAAGCTTATTTACATCGAAGCATTTCCTACAGTTTGTTATTATAAGATTTTTTTCCTTCATTAATTTAAACTAACTAGACACAGTCGTCTGCAAAAAGTAAATAGTATGTACTAGATCAAGATATAATCTTTTAAAAAGTTTTTTTTTGTTGAAAAGTTGGCAAACATTTTGTTTCTTCACCGAATTTAAAACGATTCAAAATAATTTATTTGGTCGATTTTACTTCGAGAAATTAGCCCTACGACACATTTACCACGAAATGAGAGTCCAGGTGTAAAAATGATCAAATTCGACACTATTTTTCAGTTGCAGAGGTCCTGAGCTTCAGTACATTTAAACATTTTCATCTACATGGAGAATGATCTCTTAATTTACGATATTTTCTCTCTAGTTTTGGTTTGCTCGAATCTATGTGGTCATCATTAGCATTAAATCGGTACATGTTGCGTTGTGATAGCTCATTCGAAAGGTATTTCGATAAGAAATATTACATAAATTATCTTCTAGAAATATTCCTTTAAGCGAATTGATATCTATGAGTTACACTGACAAAAAAGATTCGAAAAACTCATTTGCTGCAGGTAACTTTGTCTCCAGGTAATCTAGCTGCGACAGATAATGTAGATTACCTGGAGACAAAGTTACCTGCAGCAGTTGAGTTTTTCGAAACTTTTTTGTCAGCGTATATCATAGAGTTATACTCGAGAGGTGACATGGGTGACATGGTGGTGCGGTCTATCGAAAGAAACAACAATAAATATTCGTCTAGTCGGTTGGCCTGCAGAGGCGCCACATTTTTTTATAGTACTTCAATCTCACTGGACTATTTTTTGTGTAACAACTTCACATTGATTCATTCCATTGAAATGTCACAGCACTGAAGTTTGTTCATGACAGAATTCGGTGACAACAGTCTTTTTATGAAGAAAAGTACTAAATTGTAATAGAATTGTAATATAAATTGTACCCTAAATTTCTAAACTTCATATGGGAAACCATACATGTTGAAATAATGAGTGTAACTCTATGGTATAGATTTGTCATTTATTCTTGTTTTGCTTTGGATAAAATTGCCTTGATGGATGTGTCAAAAATTTATATGAAAATATGCAATGACAGGTACCCCAGGGAGGTTCTGGCATAAGAGCTATTTGCAGGGACTATTTTGCATAATTCTTTTTTAGAATTTTGAAAATTATCAAGAATTTCGAGAAATTTCACGAAAATAGTTTCCGGATGAACCCTTCGAATGAATGTTTCATCCGGTATGTTTGCGTTGCGGCACACTATCTTTCGCAACTTTTTTTGTTAATAAATAAAACAATCTGTAATTTATGATATTAACTTTTATTTAAATAAATATTTTGTTTTTATATGATGAAAAATGCTCCAGCCTTACATTTTACATTATATAAACATAGCGAATATTTTTTGCTCATTTCTTTTGTTCTAATATAGAGGGGATAATGTTCTTACAATCATAAAGAGTTCGCCGGTTGTTAGGCAGATTTTATTTTCATGCATCTATATCAACAGGCGACCCATTACGTGATACTTTATTTACAATTTTTAAATTATATTCCCGCCATTGACACGAAAAATAATTTTTAAATTTTTAAAAGTTAAAATAAAAATATTTTTTTGTTTTGCTCTATGGGATTTCTATGCAGTTAAAGTCATCGAGAACGGTTAATCGGAAAACTTAATAAATTATTTTGTTGTTATTTTCTCGATAAGGTCGCCATTGTTTTGGTTATTTCGTCGAGAATTTTCAATCTGAAAGAATAATTTCTTGTTTAAAAACTTCCACCCAAATCTACCATTTTTATGATGACCGTTACCATTTGCCTCATAACGTTGTACACAGCGTAACGAAGTTCTTTTTCCTGGTTTTCATAAAAATCGTCCCCAACTGGCTGCTCAAGTTCGTTCATGTCGACCTATTATTTTAAAGTTTTTTTTTTTAAAGATCTCTTGGGTCAGTACACAGTTCATGCAAAATGAATAGCGCCGTTATGTCACAAGAGATAAAACAATTTTTATAAACGAATTCTAATTATCGATTCATGATTTTCCGCAGTCGTGTGGTTTCAACGTCGATCGAAGCATGTAATCTCTCATGAACTGTGTACTCATCTCAAAAAAATTATTTCAAAAAAAGTTTACTCTAAGTTCCTTGTTCGGATCGCTCCTGAACGGATTTTGAGGAAATTGATTCTCATCGTTTGATATTTGAGGCTCTGACCGCTTTCCATGTCCACCGTAGCATGAATGCCCGTATAGAGCGCAGCCACCTTTCATTTTGAGCGAAAAATAAAGAAAGTTGAGAGAATTTTCTTTAAAATTATTTACATCGTATGAAGAAAAGCAATATTTTGATAAGATAATTTAGCATACAGCGAACACTGATAAACATTGTGTGTACTAAAAATGCGTATAATTAGGTGCGTGGGTTTATACGTTTGAGATTTTTGTGCGAACGTGATTTTAGAATCAACGAATAATAAAATTCAATTTCATTGTCTATGTTCGTTCATCATATCCAACACCTATGCTCCCATCTCGAATAGTTAAGTGAATGAGTATGTCATCCATAAGGGAGTTCAATATGCACGTGCGATACATTCAACAACCCACCGTTTCTACATTCGAATTATTTTTTGGTCTAAATTTAGGTCATACCAAAAATGTAAATAGGTCGCATTGTAACACATTAGAAAAGTTAAGGGGGATGAAATAAGTATATTATCGTTTTATACCTCTGTGTCATTTTATGCTACCACGTTACTATTCTTGTTATCAACCGGCGCTCAAAAAAAATTTAAATGAAGAACATACCAGAGAGTGGGGGTGCTCTGGTAGTTTCGTCGCAAATATGATAAAATCATGTCTGTCTGTTCGATGTCACGTTCATCAATAAAAACATTTTCGTGTAATTTTGTTTATAAATTAGAACGCGTGCTAGTCTTTGCGGTAGTTACAGGAACATTTACGGTGGGTAGTGAAATCGTATGTGATTACGGTTGGGTGATTTTAAAAGTATTTTCAAGTTGTTATTTCAAATTAATTTGCTACCTGCAAACAATGACGTCGTTACAACAGTAAACTTTTAGAAACATCCCCAGTTTCGTGAAAAATCTGTTAGGTCTGCTACTTCTTTTGTTAAAAGTTTCTAGTAGTGTTTGAGAGTGATATCGCCAAATCTTCAGGCTTTCGGGGAACAATGGTTCTTCGGTTTTAATGAGTGATAGCTCGTTAGATTCGTCTTTTAATTCAAGGAAATACTTATTTTTCATTTTTTCGAAAAAAAAAACATTTTTCTGTGAAACGCGTTCCAAATTGAAGGGATATCAGAGTGTCCAGGAAACAGTTTTTCGGTAATAACTCGAGAAATAACTAATCAAAGTTAATAAAATCACCAGAAGTTTTGGCGATATCACTCTTGATACGAAATCTTTTATCTTAACTCATTAATATTTTGACATGAATAAGAAAACACTAGCCAGTCTCTGAAAAGTTTTGTTTAACGTAGCTATAAAAAAGTCTTCACAGTAAACTTATTGTTTCTTAGTTTACTGTGAAGAATGCGTGTTTTGAATGCGGTTTGCAAAGAAAGGACTATGGTGTGGCCGTATTAAGTATACAGAATCTAAGGTTGAACATGCACGTTTCATTTTCTACTCTGTCAGCGATTCAATTTGAATCAAACTTGTCACACCATCGATTCAGTCAATGTTAATTCTTAATTGAGTTGGCCAGACAGAGAAGTGTGATGTTTAATCTTTTATACATTTTTCAGAGAGCTTTTCCGATCTTTAGATTTCATTTTAATTCGAATTTGACACTAAACCTGTCACATACGTCTATTCATCTGCTATCGATAACGATGACAAAATAATGACAAGTTCTAAGTAACATGGTCATTTATACAGTAAAATGCATGTTAAAAAAATTGAAGTACAAGATTTGAAATCAACAGATTGAAAATACTTTGATTGATGGAAGTAGTAGACCCAATCATAATACTGATCATATGCATGCCGTCTGTAACAGGTTAAATAAAAAAAAAAATATACTGCCGCATAAGCTCTTTAAAGTTGCAAAGACATTGACCTATTACGTCGTGCAACACATCGATTTCCCAACGTTTTCTCTATTATTTATAAGTACTTACGTTTGGCATAGGTTTTGGTGGAAATGCTTAAAATTAAAATTATTGACAGAAGTATTGCTGATAGTTGATACATGGGTTTCATAATTGATTTGTTTATTGCACTGTTATCTGAAAAGAAATAAGATAGATTTCATATTTTAACACTAGACATATCCACCCGATGAAATAGTAATGAGAAATAAATTTAGAAAATGTGTTTAATCATCCACGAAGACAGTTGTCTACGAGTTTTTGATAAAGGTAGAACATTTTTCTATAAATAACAGCTTCTGACCAAAAACTAATCTCAAAGGCACTACATTTTATTCCGTAACCATAACCGTAGCCATAACCATAACCGTAAGTGTAATGGACTCGGCTTCTAAGTCACAATTTTTGAAAATTGTAGAAATTGTTAGCTCTAACCTAACTGTCTTTAGGTAGCCAATCCAGGAGGTATTACAATTATTCCAATTTTAATTTATTGACTCTATTGAACCAAAGTCCTACATCGGCTGCTTTTAATTTATTTTTCTCTCAGTGTACCGAAGACGACCCAATGATGTCATCGAAGGCCCCGCGTGTTGCAGGGCAACAATTTTCTAATTTTCTTTTGATAAAATGTTTATCGACAGACATTGAATGGAATGATTTAATCCATACGTCTGTCTCCACGTAATAGAATTAAATGAAGAGGAAATCAAATTCAATTTTATACTGTAAAGAATGTCTTTTCGCCACGTATAGAGAGTGAGATGATTTTTCCACATTTTCTAACACAGGTTTTGTTGGCTGGCATTAAATAAAATTTATTTTCGGGAAAAGCAACACTTTTGCATTACATTTTTCTGATTCAATTCATTTTTTTTCATTTGTTTTGAATTTATAAAATAGCACCTGTGGCTGTGTGTGATGATAAGTACCAAGTACGCATACATTTGTTTCACATGTGATTACCCTCGAATACGTTATGTGGGAAAATGGGAAAACGTTGGCAGATTATTAGATTTACGCTTATAATGAAAGGGAGGGTGATCGATCATTTAAAATTCCATTTGTTTCCAGTGGAAATGCTGCCTTCGTTTACATAGAAATATGCTGGTTCCAGTAATAACTCTCTACCCTTAGTACCTGCAACATCACTCTCGACCAGTGAAAAAAAAACGTAAAGCGAGAAAAACAATGTCTTTCAAGTCTAAAGACAAGTGTATCGGCTGATGTTTCTCTAAAAAATTTATAACTCGGGCTTTGTTCCACTTCGATTAAAATAAAAATTGGCAAAAAATAATCCAACAATCGGCACTTTCCTTCCGGATATAAAATACAACGAACGATGCTTGAAATGGAGTAGCTAATTTTTGGTTGGTATTAGCACTTAAAGATTTTATACATACACGGAACCAACCAACAACATTGATATGAAGAATATTGTGTGAACCGAAACAGTTATCGTGGCAAGGGAAAATTAAGTCTAATTAAAAGTGCGCTCATCAGGAAATGTTTTTCTTGCAAAATTTGTGGTTAATGTTATTCCCAATGTTTCTTTACCGCGTTTGTTCTCACATTTTTACAATCTAAACAATCAAAACGCCACTCATCTTTTCTCGTCTTTTACATCGCTCGGCTGAATTATTGGAAGGCATTTGTATCGCTGAATTTACCTCGAAAAGTAAGCAACACCTGGCTTCCCTTTAGTTATTTGGCATTGTTAGTACGATTTGCTCTTATCAGTTCTATACTAGTTCTAGTCATAAACTCAGGTATATTATGAGATTAGCTCGACATACACAGATCAACGAACGTTATAATGTTGACCAATTGAAGCAAAGTCGATTTAAAAGGAATCGCTTACCGAAAACTGACTTATTTCCCAGCGAACTAAATTTTTGTGTCTAGAAAGATATTCTACCCTAGAATCCAAAAATAGTTTCAAATAATGATCTGGATTCTTGTGTAATCAGAGGGAGGTGATTGAAAAGCGAGATACATATTTGCCAAATTCCTCCATTCGGTGTGTGAATGTTGCACCTCAAAAGCACATTCATTGTACCCATGCATGTTTGGTATGATTGGAAAGTTGAGACTGGTATAATGATGAGGAAAGAAAGTTTAAGAATTCTTTAGAATTTCGCTGATATAATCAAATTTGTCAATTTTAGTTTCACGACATAAGCTCTCCTCGTTACCTCGTGAGAAAAATTTTACAAGATTCAAGCCATTTTTTGAAACTGATCTTTACTTCAATGGTTGACCGCTTTTGAAAAGAATCGTCCAAGCTAGTTATGCATATGAATATTATTTTAGGACAGCAGGACATCATTTTTTGCATTTCATCCATGGACTATTTTAAAGAAAATATTTTCCAATATTTTCGGAAAGTGTTGTCCTAATTTTCCTACATTTTTTAGAAAAATCCAAGAACTTTTATTGGAATCACTGCTTTTTTGGAAAAATAATTTCGGCAGAGAAACTAATTTAATTGGAACTGCTTCACCATTAATTTGAAACTTAATTTGATTATTTGCAGTAAAGTTTGCAGACAAATTGACCACACAGCATATGGAAACAAAAAAAATTCATTAAAAGTACTGAGTTGTGAATTGAATGCGAACTTGTATAAATTGTTTAAATCGTAAAGATTATCTGCAACCAATAAAAGAATAACAAACAATTGTTACGCAAAAGTAGTTTAAAAAACCCACGAAACTATTAGAATAAAAAAAAACGTATTTTGAGTGAACTATGAAATCCATTTCGAGATGTTTGGGCGAATAGAAACAAAATTACTCTGTTCAACTACGTTTTTGAATGTGTTCAACCACAAGCATTCAGAATAATTTTTTACATGGACATTGATTAATGCTCATTGTTAAAAGTTAACTCCTTAATTCAAATGACTTCATGAAATATTGAGAATGCTGTTCATGTGTAAAATATATTCAAAATTTGGTATATGCTAATTGGAAAATGATGGACGGCGAAAAGATTGTGAAAAAGTCTTCCATATACAATTTGCACATTGCATTGTTTGTAGTCATCCGATTCTAAGAAATTGAGAATTAAATGTCGTAAAATAGGAAGGTAAAAAAAGTGTGGAATTACGATCCATTCATAGGGTAGCTCAAGGCTGACTTGATGAAAAAGTTAAGTTATAATTTATTCGGTTTTCTTTTTCTAAAATTTTTCTTAAATGATATCATCCCTGTGAGTCTGGCACTTTTTCCCTCACAATTGAGTAATACCCTTCATTCCCAACAGTGTTTGAAAAGGCTGATAAATTTGTCTTTTCAATAAACTGGCGAAAAATTGCAGCCTCGGACCCTCGGAGTTTATTAATTCAAATTTGACACTGAGAAGTAAATTTATCACCACCTAGAAACTGTGGTGGACGTTGAGCTCTAATTGATTTTAGACAGAATTAAAAAAAATTAAAATCTAATGGATGTAAGCGGATGTACCTCAGAAAACATTTTTATTTTGAGTATTAGTCAAATACGATAAAAGTGGGTCAGAAACCGGCCCACGTAATTGGATTTTCGATTTTAACTTGACTCCTATTTCTGCTGTAACTCGTACAAATTGCAGAAAAATGTACGACCAAAAATATTCAATATTTACTTCCATCTAATGAATAAATCCTTTGAAATATTTATTCTTATGAAATTATAGCTTCCAAAGTTGTAATGCAATTCATTACATAAAGGAATAATCGACATTACATTAGTTACTGTTATAGCAATTCCTTACGTGGAATTTATTGACTTATTTATATCACCAGTACAACGGACTACAATATTTAACCGTTCAATTTAAAAATGAATTATAGATTGAAGTCGTATATTTTGAAAGTATTTTAATTAAAAGTAAAAATAGTACATAGGAGACCCGAAAATAGCTCTGAAAAATATAAAGAAATTGAAATGTCCCTAACACCGTACAACTAATGAAAAACGAGATAGAACACAGAGCCCACTTGTTGAACCTACCGTGTAAACACTTTGTCGAACCTTTCGAGTTGAATTAATTAGTTACATGTAAAGACAAGTGAAATTCGACATGTTTTTAGTTTTGGGAGTTGGTGTGATTTGTAAACACACAAAATTTGTTTAACAATTTAAAATCTAGATTTTTTATTTTAGTATTTTATCCAAAATTCAGAGAAGAAAAATCTAGATTTTCATTTGTTCGACGAAATTTTCACAAACCACAACAACTCTCAAATTAGAAAACATGTCGAATTTCACTTTTCTTATTAATGAAAAATTTCCATTTTTGACTATTATTTCTCAAATAAAAGGTTTCAGCTTGAAGAAATTAAATGTATTGAAAAAACACTGTCGCTTTTCGAGTTTTAATTAGTTAGATTCTAGGACTTTAATTACACTGAACAGGAGTGGTGAAATAGTTAGACGATTCGTGAAAGATGAAACCTCTGAGCGGACAACAAATTTGCCGGAAGATTTTTCTATTTTGTTAAAATTAGTAAGAAATTTCTTAACAGAAAAATTATTTAAATTTTAAAAACAGATCTCAGTCCACATCAAAGAAGTTCTAAATTACAACAGTTGGTATTGTGTTGTTCCCATCATTAAAATGATGTAATTGGAAATTCTTTTTTAAGCTTTAAACTTTCTACGCAAATAATTTATTCAAAGAACTATAGCAATTAAAAGGAGCAAGAACTTCAAGAAAATTGCCAACGAAAATTGTTAATTAATTATGCACTCAAATGGTACGGAAAATAAAGGAATCAAAAAAAAAATAACAACCTGTTCTTCAACGAAAATCAGTTGATTTTTCACAATTTATTTTTACTATCACGCAAACGTTATTACACCAATTTCTACTAAATGCTAATAAAATTATTCTTACACGACTCTGTTTATATTTATTATTTTTTTGTTGTTAGTACACGGTTCGAGATCAACGATATGAATGAACACTTCATAAATAGTATCTTGACTTTATACTGGAGCCGCAAATATACTCGCACACAATATACGAGATATCCTCCAATATACCTACGTATACGAAGAAACAACGTACAGTATAATAAGGGTATTCACAGTTGCGAACTTAAATACTCGAGTATATTCGACTGATTTGAGAACTATTTCACAGGGCTTTCAATGATTGACGCTGTCGGCAAGTCGGTGTTCACTTCACACCAACAAAATTTTCATGATCAAAAATTTAAATTTCTTTACAAATGATTTGTTTCTTAAATTTTGGAGCTCAACACACCGACTGCCAATCTATTTCAGTATAAATCGTATAACGACAACTGTTAACTGAAAAATAATTAAATTTCGAGTCGTCGCGTTTATTTGGTCAAACTGGCAGTGTGTATTTAATTTCATACACAAAGCCTAATGTAATATCTATGTTCACACACCACACATACACTACACTTTCAATCTAATGGCGTTCGAAGTAAATATCATTTTGTCTGAACCCGTGGCTTTGGCGCTAGAGCTTTCGACTCATAATCGAGAGGTCCCGAGTTCAAATCCGTGGTTTGCCAAGATGATTTTTCCTTCATTCGCTTTCTATGTAACACTTCCTCGTAGATATTCCAATTGTCCGTTGCCAATTCGCAACGTTGAAAATATCGAATGTCCCATTTAATTTCATACACAAATTAAATTGTGTTAGTACCCAGGTAAAGTAATTAGTTTTTTAATCGGCGAGGAAATTTGAACGAAATTACGTAAAATATGTGGTCCCAACATTCAATGCTAAATCGAAATGTTTGGTAGTTTGTGTTTGTCCTCTGAATTAAGTGACCAAATTGAAATATCAGATGCGTCAAATGTATTGGTGGAAAATCGTACGAAATGTGCATCTTATACAAACCGATGTTGGAGCATTTTGTTTTACCAAAATCCGTCGGTTCGAAATTTATTTATTTTTCAGTTGACAGTTTGCATTATAGGATATGTTCCGAATATACTCGATATACTTAAATGTACTGAATATACTCGTTTATAAGTTGACAACTGTGAATACCCTTAATGTTCGCTTTTCACCATCCACATCGATAAGAAAATGGTAAAAAAAGAGAAGAAGAAAATGTATGTTCCCACATTACGGCTGTCGACACAGGTAGCAACATGATTCATCAATATTCAATGATAACGTTGCAAGCAGTTCCTGAGCTTTTCATTAAATTCTAAATATTTATAAGTAAGGTATTGTTATTCCGTTTAAATGCGATACGCTTAAAAGATAGACAAACATCATAAACACACATACACACAGAGACAGTCAGTCAGGGTATCTATGCTACTTGTTGTAGATTGTTATAAATGAAATATTATTGGAAATAAAAGACGAGATGTGATGTATATATAACTCCGGATGAATTTACTCCGTTTGTGCGAATAAGACTTACCGATTAATGGGAAAATAGCAGATATGTGTGTGGGTATCTGACGAATGGGCTGCTTATTCGTATTTAATCGTTATTACATCAAAGTTAATAATCAGCCAAACCGTCATTATTAAAGTGATAGCTCAGCTCAAATCGTAATTTGTAATTGATTATCTCGATAAGTATATTAATATCCTGTTGTTGTTTAATTACAACGTTTTTTTTTGTGTAACAATTTTTTTATTAATAAAATCGGAGAGTGTTGTTATCACACAAACAACTTACTTTTGTTTATTTGACTATCAAGTGCTCTCTTTATGTTGTATTACATCAGCGAAAGATATTGTGCGATAGCTTCAATTATTGAAAAGTTTTCCACTTAGACTTTTTTAACTTCATTATACAATAATTCAATTCGAGCCCCTATGCAACAACTGTTTTTAATAAATAAATAAAATACGGAGAGTCGTACATATACACTGAACGAAGTCACACCACTACTTATCGTCGTGATGTCTTAGATTTTTCTTGGAATAAGGATTTTTTTTTCAAATGAATTTTTAGTGTCTCTAGGTACCCCAGGGTATTTTTTAGAAGACATGCTCTCTTTTTTGTCTTGGTCTTATTTCTTTTACAAAGAAGAACATCTTTTCCCTGTGTCTTTTTCTTCAAGAAAAACTTTTTTTTAGTACAAATGTAAATTTCCACTGAGTGACAAATTTCCGCTGCGCGGTTTCTACTAATATAAGGTACTTATCAGTACAATTGATTCTTTAGATTTTGATGATTGAAAGAAAATGGTGTGTACGAGGGTGTTGAGACTACTGCTAAAGCATTCTGAGCAGATGCTTGTTATATTAACGTTCCTGTAACTTTGGCCTACAGTCCTTTGCATATTTCATCATCGATAAATTTGATTTCATTGAATTCTTCGTATTTTTGAGTTTAATTGAGGGAAAGCAACTTATTGAAGTGATTGATGTAATTAAGGTTTTAATTAACCCAGGCAAAAAAAAAACTAAAAACACTCAAAAGAAAATAATTTTTTTAAGAAAATCCTTGAACTTCAAGAATGAACCTTTGGAAATCAAGAAAAATCCTTAAAAATTGTGTAAGTGCTTCAAAATCCTTTAAAATTGAAAAAAATCTTTTAGAAACTCCTATAAGTTCTTTGAGGGCATTCTTTTAGAAAATCCTCTGTTGCACTTAAAACACAGAACATGACATATATGACGTGATGTAGGATTTCCACTTACAAAAAAAAACAGTCCGTTTAGCTAAGCGATGCCTCTTTTGTTTTGTTCAAAGTGTATGCGGAGAGAAAACGGAAGTTTGCTTTTTTGTAAGTGGAAATCAAGAATAACGTTTGTGGAGAAGATCTACTAACATTTGGCTGTAAAAGCATACTACTGAAAACATGAGATTTCGTTCAGTGTACGTACACAATATGCAAGTGCGACGTATATATATATATGATATCCTTGTAGATATACTCATGATTCTAAAGGGTATAGCTTCGAGTTACGTATACGTATATATAGTCTCTGGTAAAAATTAGCAAGTCTATTGTCATTTTATTTCTGAGCTTTACATAAATGCTTCTCTTCTTTTCGAAAATTTTCTTATGTTTTATAATTAAATAAAAATTAACGGAACAAAAACCAAGCAAAACAACCTCCTTTTATGACAAACAAATAAAGAGAGACGAGCACTTTGTAATGAAGGTAATTATTAACGACTTCTTAATTTTCATCAAATTCTATGAATAAAACTGGAGCACTCGCTCTATTTGCTAGCATTGTGCGTTGAAAAGGGCTAAAACCTCGTCACACAAATTGTTTTTGTTTAGTTCTTATTACAGAAAAAAACCATGTAACCGATTAATGGGGCTGTGTAAAAAAAGACGATCAAAAATAATGGTAAAAAAATGTATAGCCAGAGTTACTTTTGTATGGTTTCGCTACTGCACAGTTTGAGATGGATACAAAATATCAGACGAAAATGGTTATGGAAAACTTTTCCGAAATTGTTTCGTTGAAATGAAGTTTCGAATTTGTAACGTAATCTTTCAGCGGGATTAACTGCATGCATCTCCTGCAGTACATTCAAATATAAATTCAAAACGGATCAACGCGCTTCATCTGGAACGTAAAACATCAAGATACATCAGAGGTTTTTTGCTTTTGAAATGTTGCAAATTACGAGAAGATGCCAGAATTGAAGATGATTGCAACTAAAGTCAATTGTCATTCATGTGCTATTAATCAGTTAATTTAACTTAAAGAAGTGGGCGATGGGGCTACAACCAGAGGTTTGAGTGGGATTGAACAGAAGGTAAATCTGTTTTTGAGAAACCCCTTCTTTGTGAATGTGCGACGTCTTTTATGGAGATGGAAAGAAAATTTCGCTAAATTTAATCATTTCAAAGAAATACAGCTGACTGCTGACTTAAATATTTCCAAAGAGAAACGTATCCTTATAACCTTTTCGCTAACATAAAGCTTTCGACAACAAAGTGCTCGTCTTTTCCGACAACACAAATGTTAATTTCACTGGAAATATTTATCTACATTTTGTATTATTATGGGTTAAAATGAGTTGTTGTTCCAGCCATAAATTTACTCGAGTCTTGCGGTTGAGCTCACTTGAGAGGTGGGACTGCGTGGTGGGTTCGGTAAAAAAAAAACAGCTGAAAAGTTACAGGGGACGTCAGAGATTTTGAGTCATAAATTTGATTCAGTGAAGACAGTCAGTAACAATTTAATCCGAATGTTCAAGTATAGAAGCGCTTTTGAATGTATGAGTGGAGCAGAAAAACAGTTGACGCAAATAAATGTTTAAATTTCATCTACATTCCCTGTAAGTTGTCGTTTCAATTTGTTGACCAGGAAATTTGGAAATTTTTACAATTACTTACCAAAGATCTTTCTCGATGTATCTTCCCAACTGAATTGAGTGAATCGAACCATTAGTTTGTTAATCAATAAAAAACATTAGAAAACTCAATCTGAAGAGAGTACAAAATAACATCCAAATCAGCAGCAACAGATCTCCCTATTTTTATTTTATTAAACTTAACTTATTTATCCATAGAACACAATTTTTATGTATACACATTCTGAGTGGTGTTTGAATTTTTCCTAGCATATACGGTATCTCATTTTAAAAATTTTATGATTTTGCTGAGGATTACTATGTATCGCATTGTATATTCAAGCAGCATTACAAAACATGAACAATGACATTGTTTCATCTGTTGTGTATATTATACAAAGTCGAAGTTCGCAGGAACTTTAACAATTTTTAGATACTTTTCACGCCAATGAATCCTTTCGGAACGACGACAAAATATTTTTGCTGGAATCGATTTGTAATCTATCGTGACATTGATTCGGTTTTTGGTTGGTCTAATCAATACTAGCGGGTATCGGGGAATCTAGCACACTGTGAGAAAAGAACGCACTTTTCAAGAACGTAAAAAGAGAACTCGCACTGGCAAATTCAATGCTACAAATGCTTTTTCGCCCTGTCATCGACTTAATTACTTTTTTTAACAAAATTTTGGTATCAAAAATCGTGTGCGAGTTCACCTTTTACGTAGTTGAAAAATGCGTTGTTTAAGCACCGTGTGCCAGATGTGTGTAAATATCGTGGTATTTTGACAGCGTCAAAACGAAGTTTGGTTGCTAGAGAGGGTATTGGTCCAATTAAATAAATAATTACGACAGCCAACGCACTTCAAGCATGAGTGGTCCTCTAAATAGGTTACGGAAACTGGACAGTGTATCGAACAAATTTTGACACTGTAAAAAAATTCGTGCAATTTTTTCATACGAAATAGTACTCTAGAAAAGTACTCTATTTGGCAGCTGTCATTAATAGCACTTTTGCTTGAAGTGCATTGCGACAGCGAACCAAAAACGGTTGAATCACAGGTAATAGCATAGAAATTGTCATAAAATACCACAGAAATTCGCCAGTTAAGTTCCAAACAAAACGTTTTTATATTTTATTTCTATGCCGAACGTTATTTGAAGTATTTTTGCATTATATTATGCACGGAAATTTTGCATAATTAATTTTTAATTCAGTAAAGTATCGTGAAAAATTAAGAAAATAAGCAAAGTCAGAAACCTTCGTCAACATGCGTGCAGCGCACCATCTTTTTATTCAGTCGAAATTGCGAAAATTTACATTTAAGACAATCGGGATATTTAGCAAAGATGTAAACAAAATGTCCTTCTTCATTTGGCAAATGACCCTTCTCCACCGGTTTGACATGTTATGAACACAAAATCAGCTTTATAAAAAAAAAAAACTAAAAACTTTTTTGTTATGGTCTAGAGTAAAAAGAGCAAAAAGCTCATAATAATGCTCTTAATCGCAATAAAATCGTTGTTTGGAACTCAATTGCCTAATGTCAATCGATTTTTTGTAGAAATTTATGAATGTTTTTAATATAACAGAAGTCGATTTATTGCTTCGATCTCTTGTAAAATTAAACAAACGGGTCGTTCAATTCGAACAGGGCTGGTACGAAAATGTGCAGCAACAATCCTTTTCCCTTGGAAGAGCTGACATTTGGGACTTAGGAAAATGTCAGGATTCAGCCTATTCCAAGTTAATGCGGTAAAATTGGTTCTATTTTTCACCCCTGCAGATGATTTCAATATTAATCGTAGCCCGGCATTTGATTTTTTTTCATCAATTTCGTACTCAAATTTCTATTCTCCATTTCCGAATTGTTGTTCGTTGGGATTATGCTGTGAAGCAGAATGCTAAGCTGGTTTCCGGTTGTTTTTTATTAAAACATACGCATACACTTCACGGCAATATAATGCCGAAAATATTTCATTTTGCGAGAAATAAAAAATGTATTACAGTATGACGCCCCTTTTTTTAAAGAAAATATTTTCTTTAAAAAGCAATCGAGAAAAAACCCTTTTCGAAAAGGGAAATTATTGTTATTGTGTCAATGTTAAAATTTAAAAAAAATGATTTCACAGAATTTTCGTATGGAAATCAATTAACGATCGGGAAAATTTTACTGTTATACTATAGTTCAGCTATGTAATGCCAAAAATTTCCATATTCCTCTTTTTATATCAAGTGATTCTGAATATCGCAACCACGTGTAGGTGGATTTCATTGAAAACTAAATATTTTCAAATGTAAATTCATTTGCTCTGAGAAAAATATGGAGGTGTTTAGTTAATGGTCCCGCATGCAGACGACCAACAAAGAGATGATGAAAGAACGATGTGTTCCAAAAAGGACGTCGAAAACCAAAAAAAGAGTAGATTACCATACCAGGGAAGTAATTCGGCATCTCATATCCAGATAAGTAAAGGTATCAGAGGGCCCGAGGTACTTTTACTCAATGTGACACGAGATATCAAATTACTTCCCGAGTGCAATTTGTTATTTTACTTGAGCGAAATAAAGGGTTTTCCCTTGTAAAGTAAAAGAGGATTTTTTTAATGTGATGTAGTAGAGGAGTAAAGCGGACGTTTCTTATGTAAGAAATGATTTTAAATTAAACAAAAATGCTCGGGACGTGAGAGACAGTATGGGCTACGAAAAAGATTTCAATGAAGTCGCTGGATGGATTCAAAACAATTATCATTTGAATCAAATTTCCAAAACGTCTCCCATGAATGTCTTGATTTTCCTCGGTGTACCGCTGGCTCAGCCATGCATTAATACTAAAAATGTGATTAATATTTACTATAACAACAATAATAAAATTAGTTGCTAATTACAACTAGTTAGCTTAAGAAGCTAAACAAGATGTTTGGCATAATCAATATTTCAGTTATTTTAGCATGTCAACTAATTCAGAATATTAAATTCATTTGCTTTGAACCAAGTATAAATTGAAGGGTGGCTCTCGTCAAGTATCGATATGGATATTATGTAGGCGCTTTAAAACGTCATGCTTCGCAATCGTTGCTCAATTTTACTATTATATTGAAATTTGTACACACAAATAATATATTCATTACGAGTATGTATAATTGTGTGTAGCGTAGTTATCGACAGGTGGTTAACGTGTTACACACGAATGGCTTTTATTATGCCGTAATATTATGTAAAGTCTCTGTAAAAGACCAAATTTATTCGTAAAATTCTATTCGAAAACTCTGAACAGTTAACAGGAATTGGGGTGCTGTACGAACGCTATCGACTTTTGTTACCAAATACTATTTCGATGCCTTCGCGTCAATATTACTCCCTTTTACTTGACTGATATACATTTACGCACAATTCTTATATGAGTAGAATGACGTATCTGGTCAAATCAGTACCCAAATCACTCAAATTGCGTAAATAACTTTTTATGTATCTGTGTGGTAAAACGTACATGATGCATCAGTTCGGAAACGGAACTTCGGGTTTATTTTGACGAGTGGGATCATGATACACGCCTTCGGCTTAGCATCATAATCTCTTACTCGTTACATTGAGCATTTGGACAGAGGTGTATAATATATATTACACACTTGTCACGAAGAAGTCGAGGCTTGCCGAGACTGATAGTGACAAGTGTGTACTATATTTTATCACATAAGGGAAAACGAGACAACAACATAGACCTGAAGTGAAATTTTTGAATTAAACTTCTAGTTAAGTAATTTTACGTGTTACGGCATGTTTCATTTTCATATACATTGCCTAATCATGTAAAGCATTGTACTTACGAGGTTCCAAGTTGTTATTTGACAAGTGGGGAATACAGCCCTCCCCTTTGGGTCGGGCTGTAACACCCCACTTATCAAATACACAACTTGGAACCTCGGAAGTAATATACTATTGACATCCGAACATCGCGCGTATGTGATAATACATATTATTTGTTTGCGAGCAGAAAACGACTCATTGCTGTCTCCTTAAAACCAGTTTGTCGCATTTTCTGTCCACTAGCAAGCGAAATACGGTACTGTCTTCGTGGGATTTTTTTTCGACGTATGCAATATATTCAACGCCTTAACAAAAAATGTCCAAGCAGTGGCAGGCTTCGCCGGCTTTGGTAGTTTGATAACTTCACATCTAGTGACAAGAAACATCATCATTTCGCCACTTGTTGTATAAAATGCTATTATCATTCGGTGGGGTGTTTTACTATTATGACGGTGAGTGATACAAAATGCTTTCTTAGGCACAAGATATGTGTGACAATACACAAAGTGAGCCTAAAAAAAAACATTTTTCGCCGAGTGGTGATGAGGAATCTCCCTCCAACGTGATTTACAATGACTGACATAGTAACATTTGCGATTTGCTTTATACAAAATTTTCTGTATTTTCTGTATTATTCCGAGATTCCTAGCAGTGCACGCTTTAACCTCTAATTTCACAACTTTCCAATATTTCACATCGTCGGCAAAACGACGAAAGGGCGTCCTATCGTTTTTTAAACGACTAAATCTCACAAATGTTGGCAGCTTCCAGGAAAAAAAAGTTTATCGAAATCCGAACAATTGTCGCACGGCAGAGTAAAATAAACCAGGCAGGAGCGGTTCATTTTCGAAACGTCAAATAAGGGACCTAATACACTGTACGAAAATGAACTCAAATGAACACTGACATAAATTGAAAAATTTTATTCGAAAAAAATATAGGACTACTAGATTATTCAGGTCCCTTGTCAAACGTCCACTCCTGCCTGGTTAACTTTACTCTGTCGTGATTGTCGGCAAAACTGATCTCACTATGGCTTTGTGACCAAAACAGTCGGTTTTCAGAGGTGCGCATGAGAGCTTCGAACTTCATTTTTTTTTCGTGATCAGGGGATTATTCTGCATCGAACCTACCCGCAGGCTTTAAAAAACATACTTTTGTCAAAACGCTACACCCTAATACGCACACAAATTTCATCAAAATCGCTTGGGCCGTTTCGTGATAGAAATTGACCTCAAGCAAGCAAACAAAGAAAGTAGTTTGGGCGTCATTGGAGCTGAGCCAAGGGGGAAAACTCAAGAACTGGTTCTTCAGTCCCCAGAATTTGTTGTAGTAAGGACTTGCGTGATAGCACCTGGAATTTAACGGAATTGTTATTCATATTCATCCTTTTCTTTTGCTAATTTTGCTAACAATGAAAACCGTTTTTTATAGGAAGAATTGGTTGTTAAAGGATGGTCAAGTCATGTCATAAGCGATTCAGTTTTCTTCGTTTTTCTATTGTGCGTAAAATGAGTGCACAAGGAAAATGCAATGAAGGTTTCTCTACCAAGAAAATTATTATCCTCATTACTATACGACAATAGAGAGTTGTTGTTTGCAATTGAATTCTAATTGGATAAGCGTTGAATAGAGTTGCCAATATACTATAATGACAGCATCCAATAATGTACAGAAAGTGTAACAATTCAGTGGAGAAGCGAAATCATTTTGCTTCTGTATATTCTAAAACATTTGCAACGTTCCTAGGTAAATCTAAAAATACAAATTTATTTTCACATCGAAAGCGTTTGGCACATCATAAATATTGAGCACTTCAAACACCATATGCAATTTAATAGATTACCTTTCGAGTAAATTTGATAATGATGCTTACAAATAGCAATTTGATTGAATTGCTTACGAAATGTTATGTAATAAAATGGGGTTTTTATAAGGTAAAAGGTTGAACTTATGCTTTTGTAACAACAATGATGCAAAGTAAACGTAGGACTAAAGCTCAAATTTTAAATCATCAGCATCAACAAATCTCGGTTATTAGTAAAACGCTCAAAATCCAGGTGATTGGTGAGGGTTCTTCAAATCCGAGTTATTAGTTAGACTTCAACAGAGAGGCTTATGACAGGTTTCAGTAATAAATTATAGTTTTTGTTAACTATATCGACTGAAAACAGCATAGAAAGTGTTACCAGCGTTCTCCGTGGCCTCTGTTAAGGATGTCTTTCTGTTTAAGCAATACGAATCAAAAAAATGTAAAAATGCTGCATTACGCACTGGTTTGGAGATTAGGCTTGCAATAGGCTTACGCCCAAATAAGGGCAGCAAACGCTCCGACTGTTCTGACGGCTCGTTATTTTGATGAGTGTGCCTCGAGCTGCAACAACACAAGTCAAAATAAAAATCTCCAAACCATTACGTACTATTAAAGTATTACTCGCGAACTTCCCCGGACGGTGAAGTAATGACTCATTTTCCAGGGGTAAGTAAGCGAGCCGGAATTGAACTCGCTAAAAATACGATACGAAATCACGATATTTCAACACCAGTTAGGAAATAGTTATTTCCTAACATATTCTAAAATGCTTTTTTAGCGAATGAGATGTTTTCAGCCTTTTAGGGGCCGTTCATAAATTACGTAACGCAAGAGGGGGGAGGGGGGGGTATGAGGCAAGCGTTACGGTTCTAACAAAATTGGGTCAAACTTGACCCTTTTAGCGTTACAGACCCGGGGGGGGGGTCTGAAAAATGTTGATTTTTGCGTTACGTAATTTATGAACGGCCCCTTATCATAAGTTAGGAACAACGCTTTTGTGCATCGGACAACTGAAATACGACATATTTTGCCATGATTTTTCATTGAGAAATTGTTATTGTTTCCCGAAAGATATATCGTGCGGGAAAAAATCTTTTATTTACTATTACAATACTATTAAAAACGATGAAAAGTAGAGATTTTGTTTGAATATTGTTGAGCCGAGGCGAAGCCGATGTTAATTAACACATTAAGACAAGACTTTTAATTTTTATCCCGAGTTATGTAATATTTAGTGGGTATCTGTTTCGGACGACTGATTATAGGCAATTTTGCGAAAATGCCCAAAATCAATCGTTCAAAACAGATATTTAAAGAAAATCTCAAAACTCCCTCATTTTCGGCCCCGACACATGAAATGGATTTTACACACTGAGGGTGTCGAAAGAAGAGCTTGAAACAAGAAAAGTACGGTTTTCGATACATGGAGCATGTAATAGTACATTTCGTACCTAGGACTAAAAGTCTTTTTTAGCGTGTGAGAAGTTTCCAGACAGAGCCAAAGGCAAAGGTCCTAGGTATGGAATAGTAGATTAAGCCTCTCTGTCTAAAATGTTTATTTTGACGATTTGGAAGTTATCCTCCGAGCCGAAGGCGTGGTTCATAATCCAAATCGTCATAATAAACACATAGGACGGTGGTGTATATGCTATTTTATCTGTCGAGAACAGATATATCGAGATAAAGAAATTTGCCCAGCACAGTGAATCTAGCACTCAGGATGTTTGCCAAGCAATAACGCGTATCGCATCGTTTATTCTCGACTGGAATTGAAAATAAAATCTAAATTTTCGCTTGGACGGAATGAAACTTTTTATTGCCAACATCTTATTTTACAATTCTCAAACTGAAAAACGTATTAACGAAACACCTACGGTCCACTGACCCTCCCCCTAATGTTTCAATGCAAAAACAAAAGTTAGGAAACTAATTGCGATTAGAGCACTAGTGGCTGTTTTATCTGTAGCACTGTTCGGTAGATTTGTACACTCTTGCGGCAACGGTGACAGCATTTTCTTACATACAGCTGAACGGAAATTGATCAGAGCTAGAGCTTGTGTTTCGTCTTGTTGCTGTTGACGAATGAACAACATTATTGTCGCGTCATTTTTCAATGTGATTTGCACTTACATGTCTGAAGGTGATTGTCGGTACCGACGTCAGTGATGGATTCAAACTTTGGGTGAGTTCACCGTTCTTTTGCAGTAATTTACTTCCCTCCGTTTGGTTAGCACACGCCTCAATCACATCCCAATTTTCTACACCAACTTGCTGGGCGCACCGTTTACCGGGGTATAGTTGATCGGCGAAATTTTTGGTCAATTGCATCAAACAGTTCACGTACTCCAAAGTCAACGATTCTCTATTATGTTGATTTTGATACGAGTTAACCTTGATTGCGTGAAGAGATGTGGTAGAAAATCAATCGTTTATGTATGTAAAATGTATGTTGCAAGTTCGCGAATAAAAAAATTGTTAGGTCGTTTATTGCGGCAATAATAATGAACATTAATATTGCGATGGAAACTGTTTCTGCTTTTTATCTTATAATGTCTCGATCATTAAATACGTACTTGGATATGTTCAATTGCACATGAATGGATTTTATTTCCAAAACATTCATTTGGTCCATGATGACATGTGAAAATTGTATCCGAGCCTTGAGTGGTATACTACGAAATGTAAAAAGAAAAAAAAAATCGAAAATTAAATATATTGGAACTGATGGAAAGAACATTTAAAAAAAAAGAGAAAAAGATACTGCGTCCATGCTTACATTACTTTTACCATATGGAACGAGCTTTAAATCGACAAACCGACCAATGGGTGACCTCATAGCCGGATACAATTGCTCAGTGATGAATGCCTGACTATCTGGGCACAGCGATTCATAGTAAACGCTGACGGGAACCTGAAAGAAAGAACGTGAAAAATTAATTCATTGTAACGGTTTTCCTGGAAATGGAGTGACTTCAATCAGTGTATAAAAAAGAACTCATCATTTACTCAGATCAGGACCTTGATTTTCGGAGATTTTCCTGATTCAATTCCATTTCTTAAAAAATTTATTCCAAGTTAGTGGCAGATATGAGAGCCGAGGTGATTTTCCGATAACGGCTGGTACCTGTTTTCTGAAAAAGCGTACCAGCCGGGCTCTGTTCAAGCTATAACTTTTTAGTTTGTACTGAGCCGATCAGAGAAATCCTTATAATATGTTAGCTATAATCAATATCTAATAGTTCACCTGAGACTCAAAGCTCAACAACGGCATTTACACCCCAAGCCGAGGCTCCAGCCGTTATGGGAAAATCACCTCGGCTCTCATGTCTGGTTAGTGGTAAAGGCGAAGTGTGAAGAAACTAAGTTCCGAGAGGACACTAAGTCTAGTCAATATAATACTAGTAGAAGTGCTTTGATTTTAGTCCAAGCTCATTAGTTGTCGTTCGGAATATTGGAATATTTGGATGGAATGAGCACTGATTCGTGAAAGAAACAGTAAATTATGCACCTCCTGACAAAAGAAGGCGCCTAGCCTGTGTTGTGAAAAATAGTTCCCTTGACTGTAAGTCATGGGTTTTACAAAAGAAAATACACCGTACGTAACACGTTCACTATGATTAAAATGTATTGAAATGTGATCAAAAAACGTTAAATGTTAAAATTTTGTGTCCTTTGTTAACACAATAACTTGAGTAAGTCTCAACCGATTTTCAAAAACTTTTTTTTTAATCGACGAAGTAGTGAAATCCTCAGGTCAAGTTCGAAAATGTGTGGTATCGGTTCAACCATCTAGGAGTAGTTCCCAAAAGAAGCCTTTTCTACTCTTTGTTAGAGGGATGTGGAGTCTTGTTATTTGATTTTGCCTTGTAAATAAAACCGAATAAACAGAACCAAAATTAAAGAGTGTGAAGTCACACGAGTTTAAATTTTATTGAATACATACGTCATTTTTTACCGGGGCATTTTATATACAAAGTTTCGAAGATTTTCAGTGAAACTAAACAGAATTAAATCATCAATGAGAGATTTATTAGACCGTTCTAGTAGTTCTTCTTCTAAATGCGTTTTTGTGGCCATCAACATACAAAATCACATTTCATCGAAATAAATCAATAAAAATACTATTGAGAAGCTCAGACAAACAGTCAAGACATCTAACCCACCCAACAGGTGAAACCTAGTTTTTCAGACGGAAAAATAGTAATTTTCTCACCTCAGCTGAAACTTTTGCAAACTTTTGTTGTGAAAAACGTTGTGTTGACCTTGGGAAAAAAAGTAGGAAATTTCATTTTCTCTGGTGAAAGCAACACCCGCAAAATGAAATTTTTAACTTTTTTGTCCCTTCGGTGAACAAATAACAATTGAAACAGATTAACTACAGGCGTTGGCCCGCACAGTGAACTTGATTTTTTCTTAGTTGAAAGTGAATGTACCCAAAATGTTATTGCTGTTTATGGCAGAGCATATTCAACCTGATCATTTTCCAATAAAAATTAAAATCTCTTGTACGTGGAGTTTTTGAGATAAGCCATTTTTCATACAATTTGGGACCCCCTTGAAACGTCCTTGATACGTCATGCGAAAATGACGGTCTCTTTGACGTAAATAACTATTGCGCTTGAAGACTGAAATTCGACGGATTTCGACACGAAAAATATGATCGAAAAGTTCAATTTTCTGTACTTCTCAGAGAGAGGTTATATGCGGCTGAAAATGGATTTTCATTTGTTATTCACGTATCGATTGAGGAGGTCGAAAGAGTTACGTATTAAGTTTTACATGCTTTTGTTTTCCCTAGAGTCGAAAGTGGCTTATTACACACCTAAGGAAAACAAGTTGGTTTAGGTTTCAAAAGCATGTAAAATCCAATACATAACTCGGGATAAAAGTTGAAAAGTCTCGTTTGTGTGTGTTTATTGACCTCGGCTTCGCCTCGGATCCTCGTCATACAAATAACCATTTCCGGCCGTGATCAAGTGTGCATGCTTTGTTGTTGAAATTCGTATATTGGGAAGCAGATTCAACCTACTCAAAAGTTGTGTATTAAAAAGTAAATTTTTCGTGGAAATCCTTATAAATCTGGATTAAAGTGTTAATTTTCACAAACAGGAACTTAGTTTTATTACAAAACTTTTTTTTTTTAGAACTCAGCCTCAGCCTCAGTTCTGGTGGATTTTTTGCTTTTATGGATGGAATGTTTAAAATTTGTAAAAAGTCTGTCTACACTAGGCAATGCAATAGGGTCAGCATTTTTCAGAAAAATAATTTTTCACAAATTTTCATCACGATTTAGTAGTGGTCGCTGTGTGTGTGTGGACCATGTTGAAGCTAAAATAAATAAGAAAAAAATTCCAAAGTAAAAGAACGAAATTTAAGTGAAAACGTGTCTCTCTTGCACGGGATCAAATTGTCTATCTTTCTATAAGGAAACGGGAAAACCATTTTTTGCGGATTTCAAATTGTCTATCTTTCTATAAGGAAACGGGAAAACCATTTTTTGTGGATTTCAAATTGTCTATCTTTCTCTAAGGAAACGGGAAAACCATTTTTTGCGGATTTCAAATTGTTTCATAAATTATTATGAAGCTATTAAGCGGTTTTCATGCACCCGTATGAACATACTGGAAAAAGTCACTCAACTGTTTACATAAGTCAAACTGCCTAAGATGTACCAAAAATGTGGTCACCGCATTTTCTCAAATGTGTTGACTTGACAATATTATAGCCGTTTTCGACGATAATTATGTGTCAGCTTCCGATATTATTCAGCAGTAATGCACATGACTAGCACATAGTATTTGCGCATTAATGATACGTTGCCTTCAGTGATTAATTCGAATATTCTTCGTCGAAATACCACACAATTATCCGAGTTAGGTACAGCGTATTATGTGTGTGTGTGTATTAGAAACGTTAAATGAAAAGTCTATCTGTAAATGCCCCCAAAAGAAATACAATAATTTTGTGTAATTCAACATGAATCATGCAATTATTGTCTCATTCTATATGCTGCCAGTAAATTCAGCATACCACTTAGCAGCAACTATTCAAACAGCATATATTATACTCGCGTCTTACGTATGATGTACATTTGGACAAGAAGATTCAACGAAAACTTGTTCACATCATTCGACTAAGTTTAAAAAATGAAACGAGAAAATAAAAATAAACGCTAACCAAACAATCAGGCATGTAAAACGACGACTCAGCAGCGAAAAAGCATCATGTTTTGCTGGTTCCATTTTATCAAAATTATTTATTTGAAAATTTAATTAAAAGTATTTAATTTAATTTTTCCTCCTTGTGCGAATTGTATATGGCTGAAAAAGTTGTTCCTCGAATGATTTTTTGTCTGTTCTTGCTCTTCAACTAGTTTGTTAAACGATTCAATGTTGAAGAAAAAATTGTTTTCAGAAAGTTTCCATTCAGTCGTCATGCGAAAAACGTAACTCATATCCAGTTCACTAAACCTAGTGGTCGTTTGTGAATGAATGTAGAGTAACAGAGAGTACCGCATTTATAACAGTGACACAAACTACAAGTAAAAAAAAAAAAATTGTCTCCTCATTGACATTTAAACTGAAAAGTTTTTCTTCGTCTATTTTTCTTGAATCCCTCTAGTTTATAGAGAAAGCTACCTCCCAGTCAGACATGATTTACTTTCGGTTATGTCGCTAAAATACCTAAAATACACATGTATAATGAAAGATAGAAACCAGTTGTTGCAAGATGATGGAATAATATCAATAGAGTTGTTTGCGACTTTGCTAATTGTTTAGGTAAATGCTTAATAGGTGCTGAGTGCTGATTCATTGCATCGAATTGAAAATGGTGATAAACACTATGTGTAACTAAGTGCGGTGAATGTGATGAATATTAATGCCATACAAAGCGCAGGTGATGTTAAGTGCGTCGTTGAATTTCTCACAGCGCTAATTAAATAACCGAAACTCATGTCACTGATTTATTTTAAGATTTTGCATCTTATAATAGTAAACACTTTGGAGCACTTAAGTGTTTACGTCAATGTCGCGAATTTTGCAGAATATATTTCCCATTTCCCAATTCGTATTTTCGAGACTTTTGAGAGTTGAGAAAATGAGCAGATCCGTGAATACAGTCAGGGGCAGTGAAATTTCAGCAGGAATTTGTTTCAGCTGTTTTTCAGCTGATCCACACAAACAATCAAAACGAATTCCCGCTGAAAATACACTGCCTCTAACTGTAGAAATCATATAATGGAAACAGACGATCAATCTAAATTGCTGAGACTAAGAACTGGGATCGCAAATCAGAAAGATTTCCAATTTTTAGACGCTGTACAATCCAATCTATGTAGTCGTCACTTGCGGGAGGAAACTACTAACTAACAATGGAATTTGAAGTGCAGCTGTAGTCAAGAGGATCACTATCTCTCCTCGTAAATCATGTAACTTTAAATGCTCTGGCATTCACCTCCGAACCTCTGAGTTGTACTCATTGTTATCATCATTATGTGTTGCACAGACAAAACAAACGTTTTACGTTTTGTCGCTTAGTTGCGAAAAGTCTTGTTTGGATATAAATGTCCCCTCGTGAGTAAGCAAATTTTCCCACGAGTACGTAACATACTATTTCCTCACTGCTCCTCACCAATGAACAATCATATACATTCGTCGTTCGTATGCGTTTTGGTATATTTGTTTTCGAGAACCTCACCCCTCGCACCTCGCTTCTCATTACTATGTTTATTTCATAAAAATTAAAACTTCATATCGATAAATGGCAGTTCTATTCAAATTCAAGTTGAGATGCTGGAACTAGTTTCTCGTGAAATGTGTTTTTTTTTCTTCGACCAACATGCTCTTTTTGTCGAAGTTTATTTATTTCGCAAAAACGTTAAACTTTTCAAGAGCAAATGATAAAAAAATGCATACCACACCACAACCGAGATACCAAGCATTGATCATTAATCTGAATTTGTTAATTGGAATCAAAACCACATTGTCGCGCTGTAAAAATTATGAATTTATGCAACTCTGTCTGAAAAAATGTAACTGCAATTACGCGGTCAAGAGAAAATCAAATTTTTGTTTACAGTCTCTCTAACCACTGATTATCGATTCACTCGACGTACCAACGGAAAAAAGAAACAACCGAAAAAAAACCCATACCCATACATTGTATACCGATAATTTAATCAGTTTTATAAGAATGTTTATGCCACTCAGCATCATAATATGCAATATTTGCAAACTTAGGATGCCTCTGTGGCATAAAACGTTGTATGAATCTCGGTGCGAAGTCCTTTAATTAGGCTCACGAAGTGTATTATGATACACAGTCTGCGGCCTCGTGTCATATTTGAACATCTAGAGCCTAATAAAGTACTTCGCACTCGATGTCATAAATAACATTTTAATTTTGATAGTAAAATAGATTGTGTGCATTCTGTATTATACTTTATGCACATAAGTAAAAACAATGTGGAATAGTTATTCATTTACTTGTTACAGCGCCAGTATAGTGAACGTTACATACATAAGAAATGTGTTACTATTGAAATTCGATTACGTAACGTTCGTTGTCAGAACAACCAACGCCTTAATTCGTCAAAAAAGAGACGCTCGAATGTTTTGAGATTTTATACATTTAATGCTTATGTACAGCAAAACCGTGTGATAAACGCTCAAAATTGACGAAAATGAGGTTGTAAGTTTCACTATTATGCGCTTGATAGGAACAACCACCCAATGTGTTCAATTAATTAAACGAAGCACTATGCACTCACCTTTTGCGCGGTTGCACCAATTATGAAAACGAACAATGCAATTAACATCGTTAATGAAGTACTCATTTCTGTTTGATTTGAAGAGACGTTTAGAGACTTTTAATAAACAAAAATAATGTAACAGCACGACCAGAAACGGTTACAAAACAGAACTGTGCTTATTGATGTGTACTCGGTACAACTTTATATCCAACAATTTTATTTACTTTTTTCGCTTTTAAAGTCGACTTTATTATTATAATTTTTTTTTGTTATTTTTGTTTGTACTCAATTTGGATGTATCCAGTCACAATTCCGGTGATGAACTGAAGTGAAAAAAACAATTTCTAAATTTTATTATTTTATTATGGAAAAATGTTAATGTACGGGTCCACCGTCCACTAAACTCAATTAAACTGAGGTATGGAGACGTATAAATTTAAACATGGGCTTGGTGTGCATGTGAACGCCAAACACACAACATTCGGTCTATTGGAGATGGTTACGCGGAGTGAAACCTGTTTGTCAGCACGGTTTTTTTTGTTTCGGTGTATATTTGTAATAATGAGTGTGCGATTGTGTTTTCTATGGTAGTGTACTGCATCGCGCTAGATTTTTTCGGTGTATATATCGTAACTACCTAATATGGTCGTATTGTTTTACTATTTTCTGTTTTTCGGCTGTTTTGTATTGATTTTAGAATTTGTTTTTATAAGAGAGAGGGAGAGAGTTTCACGTGGCTTCGAGATACCAGAAATTCCCCAAACTGAAGTTTCCGTATAATTAACAACTCTCCGAATAAAATCGCCTAAATTTGAAATGATTTTTTTCGGATGTTATACAATGTCGCATTCGGACTGAACACTTTTTTACTAAACAAGCAACAGTTTCTTTAAACACAAATGGTGTAAGTCTGGATTTCCACTTACGAAAAAATCACTCCGTTTTCTCTCAGTTTACGCTTTGAACAATATAAAAGAGGTGTGGTTTAACTAAATGGAGGCACAGCTGAGTTTATACTATTTTTATTAAATGCGCAAAAAAGACTGCTCACAATAATGACGCAGCCAGTGGTTTTTTTCGCAATTGTAAATAAATCTCTTTGATAAACTTAGGAGATTTTAGACCAGCATGAATAATCTGGTTGTGTTCTACATTTTTCTCTATTTGACCAAAAATGAGCCATCATAGCTTCATGGTAAAAAAAATCGATTTGAAGAATGTCTTGGCCAGAAATATGTCACTAAGTTTTATGATTCTGGGTGTCGAGTCGACCCGTCTTCTGATGCCAAAACGGCAAGATTGTATTATTTAGCCAAATTATTTTATTCATAATCTGAACGTACGTACGAGTTAAACGAGCTATCACTCGTTAAAATCGGTTCAGATTTAGCCGAGATATTAGATTTCAAAATTTGGAAGTTTGTATGTAGAAACGGATCTTCATGCGTTTTGAAAGAGATGAATTTGTAAAGAAAATTGAAGAACACAGAAAATATGTCCTGAATAAAATGCATTCATAAAGCCGAATCAACTGCCACCGTGTGACGTAACTTCCTTAAAATGAATCAGTTGTTTACACTATCCTCATCATCTGCCATTTGTGACGCAATTGTTTTGGCGTGTCGAAGATGTAAACGTCATCCCCACCAATATCCGTTCCTTTGTAAGTGCATATATAGACTTGCGTCTCAAAGATCACATGCATCAATTCAAAGCCTCTGTCAAACTCATACGGAATTACATAGGTTTGGTTTAAATCATAACAAAAGCCTCAAAGATCGCTTTCATCAATTGAAAGCTCTTCGAAGTTCATGGGAAATTTCCTTACGCAGTTTTGGCTTAACAGAAAAGATACAAGAAAGTCTAATGATAGCTGTGCGAACTCGCTGCGTAACCGCAAAATGTTTGCCAAAATTCAATATTCCGCTCTAGATCTACGTCATTGCAAATTTCATAGTAATTCACATTGCAAGTCACTTGATTCGTGAGTTCATCTCGCATCTGTCCAACTAATAATTTTATTGCCTGCCCCATGCGAAAATTGACTATTACACGGCTGTTTACCCCCTACGAAAGTGATCCATTACACTAGGGATATTTGGGGTTTATTTCAAGTTGACAGTTCTTTCAAGTAAAATTTGCCTTGCTTTCATTTTATCTTCTTTTATCTTTTTTGTTGAATGAATCGATCGATCGAAAAAGAATGTAAGAGATATCGCTAAAATAACATTTTTTTGATAAAAATATTGATCGATGAACACAGTTATTTCAGAAAAGCTTGTTACGCAAGTAATCTGGTTACAACATACTTTTAGAACAACACAGAATTGTCGGCCATATTTATTGTAACAATAATTTTGATGTTCCGAAGTAACACTTTATTGCACATTTTTTTGAAAACATTAAAAAGGATTAACAAAATAATTGCACAAACAATGCGTCTTCATCGACTAACTGCGAAAAACTATTCAATGTCAACATGTCACCAACGCAATTGTAACTACTGTTGCGACAATACTAATGTAACATGAGTGCTGTTTTCGGGATCAATTTTTTAGGGGACGTGTAGCGTGTGAGCCGATTTCGTCAGTACACTAGATTTGTTTGTAAACGTTTTATCGGAAGAACAGATTTATTTTTGTTTTGTTGGTGTTGGTTTATTGAGATACTGAATTTATGTAGAATAGTCAATTTTCGCATGAGCAGGCAATAAACCAGAATACGTTGGATGCTGCGACGTAATTCATTGCTCTCGGACATAATTTTGTAGAACTCGCAAACTCACTCTTGTTTTTGAGCAACAAGCTTCGGTAACTGTTTTCTCGACAAGTGTAGTTGCATACCTCGCCTTCGGCTTGGATATGCAAACTCTACACTTGCCTCGAAAACAGTTACCGAAGCTTGTTGCTCAAAAACTTACTCGTGAGTTTGCTCGTATCACAAAATTGTGTCCTTGTGTAATGAATTACTTTCGCAGCATCCAACGTAATCTACTATTTCGTCACTGTCAGTTTCCATTGTTCTTTATTCTATTGCTGCCATTGTTTGTTGTTTGGTTCTATTATTTGTATCCCTTGTCCACTAAGTTTTTCTTGCTCTGATGGAGAGTATTAGAAGATTAGGTAGTGTTCCACATACTTGTTCAGTGGAATTAGGTCAGTCGAAGGAGTGTGAAAGGCCAACGATAAAAGCAGAAACTTCATTGCATGGCTGAGCTCAAAGTACTTTGTTCCATACCTTCTAAAAACGTTTTGGCAAGAACATGAGGTGAATAATTTTTTGTTTTTCATCTGAAAAGGCGTCTGTTTCGTATTGTTAAACCAATTGACACGATTATCGGTATTTTTTGATATTGTTGTCTTTTAGTCGCTTTTCAGCTGTGTCGTTTATTTTTCATTTCTACATTTTCGGTCATTGCCGTGTTGTTGGTAAAACAAAATTATTTTATTGTTTGTCAACCGGTGTGTAGTGTATGTATATCTCTATATGGTTACCTACACCTTTTGAATTTTGAAATATTATTATAGCGATAGCGACATGCTAAAATAAAATATTTTTCTAATATTTTGCGGTTTATGAATAAATGACTTTGTTTTTTCTCATAAGGCCACGTTAAATGATGCAAATTGCTGCGTTTTCTTGTTTCTTTTGTTTGAAAAAAAAAATTCTCTGTTCTTATTGGTGAGCCCGACAATAATTTACTATTTTTTAGTTCTAACTGTTTTTTTTAAAGTATGTAGTGACACCAATATGGAAATGCAATGGAATATTTAAGATCACTTGAATAAATAAAACAAAATCGTTATTTAATTTCCCATCATAATGGTGACTATTTCAGTTATCAGACAGCTCTACAAGGAAGTAAACACATCTGCAGCAGTTACACTTCAATGATGTGCTTAGTCAGAAAGTTCGAGTCATCATTTTTTTTTTTTTGAAAAAATCTGGTTGACAACTTATCATTTATAAATGTTTAGATTTTAAAAGCTGTAAGGCAGTAGAATTTTTGGTAGTAAAATCAGTAGTAGTAGGGCCATTTTGTTGGAGCAATTACTAGTTAGGATCGTAATAGTTAGAAAATTCCTAACTTTATTTGACAATTACGAGATTTTCAGTATGAATTCTAGGAATAAAGCAATATCAATATATCGTGTGTGTTAAGCATAAGAGAATAGACACCTAATTTTATGTTATCTCTTTGCTATTGTTCGTTCACTAGTTGTATAATATCAAATGTCAAAAAAAGAACTATTTGCCTGCAGGAAGGTGAGAGCCACAACGGTATAGCTTCTATTTCCTCAACTTTATTAGTAGATTATTCACCTCTGTCCACATATTTATTTAGACACTTGGGTAGTTATTGCATGAGGCGAAGGCGAATGTTATAACCCCAAGAGTATAAATAAACATTTGGACAGAGGTGAATACGCTATTTTATCAGATAAACATAGAAAACCATTTTGCACTGGTTAGAAAATCCTAAAATTCATAGAATTTTTAAAATCCTAAAAAAAAATCTTTCGAATCCAACAAAACCGTCAGAGAATCCTTGAAAATATTTTGAGAATTCCCTTTTAGAAAAACCCTTTCCCCTCAAAATACACGATTATCTAACCACTCGTAAAAGAGCGAAGTAATTGACAAAATTTTTCGGATCATGGCCCTACGTTAGTGAAGTGTAGTGTTGCAATATTTTTTTTTAAATCCGTAGGACTGAGGAACATATTCACGAACTTTTTGACTTTTTCCCCTTTGGCTATCCCAAAGTATTTTATTCGTCATTTGGGCGTCCATACAAGTTCAAAGAGCTATCACACGTCAAAATTGGTTAAGATTTGGCCGAGATATTAAATTTCAAAATTTGAAAAGCAATGTTTATTATGGAATGATAAAATAAATTATTTAAAAAAAATAAATGAAGAAACGGATTTTCATACGTTTTAAAATTGATGAATTTTACCAACCTTTGTTAAATAGTTTGTCACACCCGAAACTTTTGAATTACTCGATGGATTTGGCTAAAATTTTCAGTGTAAGTCAGATGTAATTCTAAGGAACTTTAAGATTAGGATGGTTTGCAAAGCCTTACTTTCTAATTAAGATTCGATGGAAAATATGACGGAACACTTACAAAAGAACTGATATCTCCAAAAAACCACTTATAGTGGAAGCGTGAGGCAAGTTACTTTATCCACTTACAAAAGAATTGATATCGGTTTTATTTACTTATTTAATAAATCATCATATGATGAGGATAGGGAGGATGAGGATAATGTAAACAACTGATTGTAAAGGAATTATTTCTCAATCATTAATTAATTCAAATAATTCTTGAAGATCTCATACTACTTAATTTTGAGATAACGCATTTAAATAGATTATCATTATAGTAGCAAGTTAGGCGATTAAAGATGATGCAACAAGAATTTTGTATATCATTGTCGATTGCATTATATTTTCAATATTCGTTAAATAACCGCCAAATGCTTGCGGGAGTATTTCTACTCAAGAAAGTCTTTTGATTTATGAGAAATTCAAAATACATTGACTATATGGAAAATGTATGATTGAACTAGTACAAGAGAAAGACCTCTTAGAGAGAAAAACAATTAAGAAATTCCGAAGATGAAAATCTTGGTTTTTTATGAATAAGCGCATATGGGAAAACAATAAAATTTAATGGTTTTTTTACGACTTGCTATACCTTCAATGTTAAATTCACTATAAGTAAAGGTTTAACGCTAGCTAAGGATTCATTCAGTTTCATTGAGTTTAATTTGTCTTAAGTTGTCTCACCCGACCCGCGACTATTAGAATTAACCATACTAAAAGTGACATTGTGTTTTTGTGTGTAGTTGAATTAATTTCTAATAAAGTGTTTGAAAATAATGAAGTGACTTTTAATATTCTTCATGATTCAAAAAATTGATCCTTAAAAATAAGTTAATATTTCATTATAAGGAAGATGCGCCACAAGTGGCAGATGTTCAGTTTTAATAACCAATTTTTTGAATCAGTTGTTGACACTATCCTCATCAACAGCCATTTGTGACGTATTTGTTTTAGCGTGTCGAAGATGTAAACATCATCCCACTGAGATCTGTTCTTTTGAAAGTGGATAAAAGACTCGCGTCACACTTCCACTGTAAGTGGTTTTTGGGCGATAAAAAAATTCAAGTAATGTGGTGAAATTTTTCCAGTGAATCTGGTTCGATTCTGCCGTCCGACACATTGCATACTGTTCAGAAATACTTATTTATCTTTAACGCACTCACAGTCTCTATGTGTTCTGGGCCGACATTTGACTATACCTGGTTTTTTATACTTTCATTGCATAAATTCAATTAATTCAATAAAAATATGTTGGCTCGCGAATGAATAATTTTGTTCAGCCAACAGCATTGCTGAAATGAAGGGAGCCTAGTGAAATTAGGCCTACACAACGACAACGTGTAAAGTAGCTGTAAAAAATTCAGAAATATTGGAATCATGATGTGTACATACATACATTTGTGTATGATTGTGACAGGGCTATTAGCATACAAGGAAAGTGCAGAGAGAAATTGTCATTGTATTTCTATTGTTCATCTGTAAGGCAAACCGCATACACGCATACAATTTGTGTGTCGTTATACGAAATTTTGCCTTACAGTAGAGAAATTTCCCGTTATTTGCACATGCCTTATATGAAAGAGTGATATATACGACAAAGTTGAATATTCGTGGAACAAAAAAAACTGTGTTGGTAGTACCGAATTTGAGCTAGTTAGCTGTCAAAATGTATGAGACTTTGTAGCTCCTACAGCGCTTCAGCACATCGCTACACCATCGTCTCATACAATTTCGACAACTAACTAGCTCAAATTCGGTACTACCAACATGTATATCGTGTATATCTCTCATTCATATATGGCCATTAGTTGCTTGTACTAGATAAAATACTACTATACATCGATACTTCACACCAAATACGTAGCCAACAGTTATTATCGAACGCTATTTGAACCACTGTACCGTTAAACTCCGTTAAGCGAAGATTACCGCCAAAAAGTTTGATATTTTTTGCCGTTCACTTTTTCGGTTTACAAAAGACTTTTGACAACACTCGCAACACTGTACCGACTTCAACACACACACTCAAAGAGTACCCATTCCACATACCGCACCGCCGGTATGTACATACGATCGAAATGTCAATGTCAGCAGAGGTAAAGAAAAGTTTTAATATCGAGAGGAGTTGAAAATTTTAGAATAACATCGTAAAAATGTCGCTGTTGCTACAAAATGCTGCAAGGGGATGCATCAACACATTGCAGACGAACCTCAACAGATTCACGTAATTGATTATTCCATGAAATTTTCAAGCCCAAAGTAAATGTTAACCTCAAATTGCAGCAATTTTATTGTCAAGCGAGACAAGTACAAATACACTGCTCCGCGACTACGCAATCCCGTTTGGTTCGTTCGAAAAGCCCGAACGGTAGGTAGTTTCCATTTGCGATGAAAATTGTTCCCTTTTATAATTGAGCATCTTCAATCATTGCCAAGATTCATGACGATTTCATAACGGCTGAAAATCAAAAATTCATCAAAGAAGTTTTGTCGGACAAATTCGGGCCGCCGTCATTGATCAAAGGAGTGGAGACTTTTCAAAACAGTGTTCCTGCTGGACCGATTGAACAACTAGTTGAATCTAGAGTTAAATGGCGCAAAGGCTTGTATAGAAGCGGTGCTATTGGTAGGAAAATTGGCCATGTTCCATTATGGCTGAAAGATGGAACAAGAATAGTGACAACAATGATACAGGTGATTCGATTTCTATTTTGTGATCTGGTACACCAGGCACCGACCAAAAAACTAATTTACTTCATTTCAAGATTGTTGACAACCATGTCATTAAATACACACCACCGGAACTATCCGCACCAGTAGCGCAACGAGCTGTACAACCAAAGAAAAGATACGGTTGTCTCTTGATTGGAGCTGAAAGTACCGATCCATCGTATCTCACGAAAGACTACTGCAATATCTTCAAGGATTCGGGCGTTATGCCGAAGAAATTGCTGTCACGCTTTTTCATCTGTCCAGAAGCGTACATACCACCTGGTACACCAATAAATGCCAGCCATTTTCGCGTTGGTGATTACGTAGACGTGCGCGGAAGAACGTTAGTATTACTTTGCCGTTACAGAAACACTTGAATTCGAATAAGTTTTCGTTTTCCGTTCGAGTTAGCATTGATCGTGGATTTCAAGGCGTTATGAAACGGTGGGGCTTTAAAGGTATGCCAGCTACGCACGGTGTTACAAAGACACATCGTCGAGGCGGTAATGTTGGCGCTGGTGGCAATAAGGCTCGAATATGGCCCGGAACAAAAATGCCCGGTCACATGGGTAATCGGAGTCGAACGGCAAGAGGCTTGAAAATTTGGCGCATCAATACAAAATACAACGTGCTGTGGGTGAGCGGTTGTGGTATACCGGGCGCAACCAATAGTTCGGTGACCATTTACGATACCATTTTACCGTTGCGCCGCTTGAAGGAATCTCCACCATTTCCTACATCCACGTCAGAGTATGATGAAGCCTTGCCGGATGACATTTGGTCAGATGAGTTACATGACTTCAGAGATGCAACCATTTTCTATAAGCCAGAATAAATAGTAATTTGTACGATAGTCGATTAACAAAGTTGTTTTGGTTTGCTGACGAATTTACCGTTGTTGGTAGAAGAGTTCCCAGAATTATACAAAGGTTCTTAGGTGATTTTTCATGACAGTTCAAGATTTTTCGCTGAATTTGCGTCAATTGTAATGTGATTGTTATGGATGGATGGAATAATAGCCTTGACCATCAATAGCCCTGTACTTAAATTGTCGTGTCTTAGGCAGAGAACACACTAGCAATTTTGCGTTGCTGACATTGACCATATTATGCTGCGTAATCTAATTTGTAGCACAATTTAAAATGCAGCATAATTGTCGATCACAGAAAAATACTCTCGTCTATCGTGTGACTTCGGTCTGAGTGTTATTTCATAAAGAGTATAGTTTGTATCTTTATTCGTCGGTCGTACGGACTTTCCACACCAATCCACTCCCTTCCATTATATTCAAATGTTGCGTTCATTTGTCGCGCTTGAGAAAATGTGCAGCCAGTTTCTCTGCGATGACAGCTGTCAGTTGACGTCACATAGTAAGATCAATTCGAGCTGAATCGACACATCACAAAACATAAACATTATCAGTTCATAGAGTTGCAGTTTCGGTGCAGTTGCTTGTTAACATATAGGCAAAAGGTCACATTCCACAATCGAATTAAAATGACGAAACTAATGGAATGGCTGTTCGTGTTAAGTGTGTTCCTAGTCACCTACGTTGCCATCGTAACAAAACAAATACAGTCCGGTGTTTTTGACAATTGGATGTTTGAAATCAAACTTGCGCCACTGATTTTCATTATTTTATTTGGTGTAAGTTGCATAAAGACACTCACATTTTCTGATGCAATCACCAAATATTCCATAAACCTTTTGTTTTTGCCATCGCAGGCCTATGCAGCATTCACCGTTCTCTACAGAGTGTTCACATTCAATGACTGTCCGGAAGCAGCCGAAGAACTACAAAGACAGATCAAAGAGGCTAGGGACGATTTAACGAGTAGAGGCTTTCGGTTCATAGAGAAAAGTAACTAGTGAGACTTTGTGTGGCTGCTTATGCGAAAATATAAAAAATTGTTTTTTTACTTGATAAAATGCGTGAGATGTGCGTTTGATTTTATTGAGATGAAAAGCGCTCGATGAAGCAAGTTTTTGTGAGACGTTGGTGGTCTGAGCTATATGGCTTCATACATTTTCTCCCAATCTCTAAATATTCCTATCATAAAAGATGTACGAACCGTCACTACCATCCAAATTAAAAAATTCGATCGGCAGTTTAGCTTACTAGTTACGTGACCGTTGTTTACTTCCTCTGATTTCTAATCATTTTTCCACACCTCGAAAATACTACTCCAATTGATCATGTAACTTGACCCTGAGTCAGTTACTTTGGACGCGAAAAGTGTCTTGGTTTTTTAAGGCCGATTCGCAGTCACTCCGTTGAGGTCACCGTTTTCAAAAAAACAACGAAAACTGTTCTATTTTTCCATTGTTATAGCGTAAACGGAGTGTAGCGTTTCGTGCTTAAAGTCCGAAGTTAATGTGATACGAAAATCAGCAGAATACTTATTAGAGCCAATTAAAGAAAAACTCAACGAAAAATTCATCGTGATTCTCAACAGCTTTTCCATTTTAAATTTGTTGTTGCACCATACACGCATCAGATTAATTCAACATACCTATGCAAAAAGCAGTTTCATTTACAGCCGTGAAGTATCGCCAAAGTCAAATCGCCAAGACTTTATTTTTTGGCGATTCGTCACATTTTGGCGTTTGCTAAATCATTAAGAAAAATCGCCAGAATATGAGGACACGTCAAGAAAAATCGTCACACTTTGGCGTGATTTTTCTTGTTCTTAACATAATTAACCAAAAATGATGAATCGCCAGAGTGTGAAGAAACGCCAAAGTGAAAAAATACATTTTTAATTGCTAAATGGGATAAAAAAACTTAAATTTTGTCTAATGAGATCGAACAAGACGGCTTTACGTTACCTACGTTATAGTTTTCTTAGGATAAAACCAAACACCTTTTCGTCACCTTTGTAAAAGAATAAATGGACAAATACCTTAGGATGGAACAAAATCATCATCATTTTTGATTGATTTGTTAAATCTACAAGAAAAATCGACAGAGTGTGAAGAAGCGCCAAGAAAAATCGCCAAAGCGTGAAGAAACACCATGAGGACAAGTTTACCATTTTCTATGTTTCTCAGCGTTTCTTCACACTCCGTCGATTTTTCTTGACGTTTATTCACACTCTGGCGATTTTTCTTGGAGATTTAATAAATCAGCCAACAATAAAAAATTGCAGAGAAACAATGACAGAGTGTGAAGAAACGTCAAGAAAAATCGCCAAAGTGTAAAGAAACGCTAAGAAAAAACGCCAAACCGCAAAGAAACTCCATAACGACAAATTTATCACACTTTGACGATTTTACTTGGTGTTTTTCACACTTCGCTGATTTTTCTTGGCGATTAGACTTTGGCTATTCTTCACGGGAATGTTTCATTTGCCCGGAAAACCACGGTGCATCATTAACACAAAAACAGAACTTAAAAATTAAAAAAATTTCCTTCGTTAAGTTACCTACCATCCCCTTCAGCCTACCTAAAAGAGCCGAATTGAACAATTGATATGTCTGATTTAAGCTAAACGAGAAAAAATGACTTTAAAAATGTGTTGTCGATGTAAATCGGAGGAGGAGACCACTTCCAAAGTATATAAAATAGAGTACCGGATATTTTTGTGTCAGCTGAAAACTAGCATTATTTTCAGTTTTGATCCGGGGAGGCCAAATGCTATGGCTTCTA
Source organism: Bradysia coprophila (assembly GCF_014529535.1). NCBI lineage: Eukaryota > Metazoa > Arthropoda > Insecta > Diptera > Sciaridae > Bradysia > Bradysia coprophila. The sequence continues at coordinate 6,493,832 of NW_023503293.1, read as the reverse complement.
CGGAAAACAGTTACACTTCGTCGATAGTCATGGTCATTGGTGTTACCGTTTAGTTGTAAAATCACGCTCAACATAATCTAAACCCAAAACTTCGATCCGAGAAATCGTTTCGTTTTCAAAAACACACGACCAATTTTCATTGCCGAGATCGTATGCTATAAATCGAATTATAATTGAAAATGCAGCGTAAAAACGAAGAAGACCCCAACACTACTAAACTGCTCGTGTAGGGTGAGTGTACCAATCCTCGGCCAAGAATGAGTCCTCGGACACCTATTGTTCTTTAATTATAAACTTTTTTTTCACTCTATTACTTCATTGAAATCTCTCCTTACCTGCTAATTGCTACAATACGTCTGATATCTCAAGACGGAAACAATCTTTCAAAGATAAACCAGTAGGAAATGCTGGAGTCAGAAGGAGGAGAAGATAATAAAACTATAAAAACTGTAATAAAACAGCAATCGAGTACACGATCTGATGATGTAGCCATTTCGGACAAATGATTTTTAAACAATGCTCGGCCTGAGCTCCGCTAGATAAATAAATAAAAAATTTATTTTACAACTAAAGTTTACATCCCGAAACTACCGAGCTGCCGTTATAGTGATTGTGATAGTCTTTCCGATAGTTTCATATGGTGAATTCGCAAGACACACACACATACACAAACAGTTACATTCAGATCAGAAATTTGTCCTTTGAAAACTAGAATCAATAAACTGGAAATGAAATCGAAGATCCCATTTCTATGCCAGCTCGAGTGCACTCCGATCCACTTAACAATTCGTCAATTTGAATTGCTTGCACGCGGAAATTGACTACTTTCGAACTAATACTGCCGGTCATCACTCGCTGTGTGGAAATTCGAAAGCTCTGTTATAAACCATGCGGCACTTATTCAAAATTCGATTTAATCTTACCTGTAAGCTGCACGTTAGAACCCACAATTCCTCTTTGTTTTTTCGGTTAAGCACCACCTTCATTCCACTGGCAAATTGCAGTTTCTCATCGTTCTGCGTGACCAATCTCATATTGTTTCTCGTGTATGGTTTGCTCGAATCCCAGCACGCCACCCCTATTGGATCCATCAGCCCGAAAAATAGGTTCCCATTTTTATCCATCGCTTGGGCAGCACTTTGAGAAACTCTCGATCCAAGTTTCTAAAAATAATTTCGTCCGACAATCTGCTGCCAACCATTTTCATCTTCATCGAACTTACCACAAATGATCTGGGACTATGATCGGGATTTTGGTTCCATGCTGTCTGATTGTCTAACACATTTAACGCAACGCGATTTTCAGTGATGCTAGCCAGAGAGTGAAAGAATAAATAACGATCGCTGGCGATTGACGGTGTAGAGGCGAGCGTGTGATGGAAGCCAAAGGCACGTGGAACTGGACTTTTACGCGACAATGCCATACCTAGCACACCGTCCATCAAATCGAAACTTTCGCCTCTAATTGTGAACGTTCCGTTATCGGGATTCGGATAGAAATATTTGTTTTGCGTTCTCCAAGCCACATTTCGACGATAGTCATAAACTATCACACCGAACCCGTTCACATCAGCAATGTATACCATTGTGTTTGCACAGGCTCCAAGTGGTCCGGGATCCCTGACGTCTACAACCTGAATACGGTGATTTGATTTGTTGCTCGTAAAATAGTATTCGATTTGGATTCACTGATACCAACCGGTGTTATAAACAGCGACACTCCTGGCTTGTAAACATTGTCGGGAAATTTGTATCGATGGATCAATAAATCTGTGTTCAAATCAAACACCACAATTTGTGGTGCACATAGTTGATTATCGCCGATTCTTCCCGAGTCCAATATCCAAAGTCGCCGACATTCATCGATCTGTGGAAAACAGCTATTACTGCTACTGTTGATACAAAAGCAAACTGTCGTGTGGATCACTTACGGCTACTCGAAAAACAGATGTTAAACCATCACAGTTTCTACCGTGGCTACTGTGCCAGTTATAATCAGGATAGGCCTGTATTAAAGGTCCGTTGGGGCCATACTTTGAAGTCACCGTTCCCAGAGTAATGGGTACGCCAATGGTGAATCGAGGAATGGTTACAAAAACTCTAGATGCTGCGTGGTCTTCAAAAAAATGTTTGTTGTTTCGTTACGTTCACGCTACATAAGCTAAACTGCTAATCACCTCTATAATCGATATCTACGTCAATTGGTACAGAGTTTCCCGGTATGTAGCCATTGTTCAGAATGGCATTTTCTCGAATATTTGGGGAAGGAAACTCAAATTCCAATTCCTTCCATTCGGCTAATTGCTTCAGCGAAACTAGTTGCTGCGTCGATATTTTACTCAGCATAAGTATTAGCAGCAAAACGACAGAGCTAGTCTTTGTAGGCATTTTCATATCTGAGATTGGAATAAAAATTAAAAGAAAATTTGATTTCATTTAGCAATCCATAACTGAAGCGATAGACGAAGAACGTATGAGCTGTACCACGACATTCAAATTTTTTTAAGAATTAAATTGACCTTTTGTTTATTTAATCAAAATGTGTACTTGAAAATCGTCACGTGTTTGAATTGCGTCGAATAAATACAATTGGGAGAATCCAAAGAATGAGACGAATCTTCTGAGAAGATACAAAGGTCATGAATCGAACTGAATTTAAATTAAAAATTTTTAAATTCATCTCTCATCCAATGGAAAAATGGCTAAGTGTTCGGTTGACATGTAAAATTTTCGCTTAGAAACGATTTTAAATTAAAAACATTTATTCTTAATTTGCTGTTGACTCTATAATAACATAGCATAGTATTACGCAGATTTTTATTTTCTGTTTTAAATTATTCAGCGCCCAAGAATATTGATGACCGGTTGATGTTTTCACCTTAGGTATTATTACTTATCATCGCCGTGTATGTTGTCGTATCAGACGTAAAGTTATTTTGAAATGAACTTGTTTTAACAAGAATTTATTGCTGATGGAGCGGCAATAGATGTACGGGATGTACGGTCTAGATAATATCGTCATTAGCCGTGACTTTGTAATTAATTGCTCTTTGAATTTTATTGACTAAAAATTTACGATCAACAGAAAAATAATAATTTCCTTGATGCTGTGAAACAGATGCACTACACACGAAGTGAGTAACTAACCTTTTGCAACGTCAAAAGAAATCTATAAACCGCCGTCTTATTTTGGTAAACATATTGAAGGAATAGATTTTGCGGCACTCTGTTAGATGAAGTAAAATTGACGGCAGAAACGGAACGCCAGATTTTAATTCGATCAGAGCGTTGCTTCTAGCATGAACAAAGTGAATATTCGGAGGCTGATGAAATCACCGTAGGCACCGTGTTTCTTTGTGTTTCTTGTTTCATTCTAACGTTAATTTGAAAAAATTACGTTTCCTAACTAGTGCTAAAAATTCGTCGCTTATTTCCCACGTCGTTTAAAAAAACCTTGTTCCTAACTTATGTTAAAAGGCTTTTTCAGCGAATTCGATTCTCATTCGCTAAAAAACATTTTAGCATGCGGAAAATAACTATTTCACAACGCAAACAAAAAATTAGTGGTTTTCTCCCCTCCACTGAAACTTTGAAATTTCATTTTCTCGGATGCACGGTGGGGTTGAACAAAACTTAAATAGATTCGCGACACCATCTCTGATTTTTTTTTTTCATGTTCTGGTTGAGGGACTCGAGTACTACACGAAACTGTATTCAGTTTTCGGATACCAAACTTACCATACCAGCCTCACAACAAGTATCTGTTACGACATTTAGTTTGCAGCAAAATTAGTAAAATTGAGTTGCAATGAATTCAGCAATATTCTGTCCGTATGATTGGTAGTATTAAGTTGGGAGCGAAGCGAGCGCTTTTTTTTGTTTAGCTGAAAACTTACTCAAGCGAAAAAATCCTAGTTCATGACTATAGCTCCATGAATACATTTTCTATCTTTCTAGTTAATTTCGAAATTCAAGCGGCTTCTTCATTTCAAATCCTTCCCCTTTTTAAGACACTAAGACACTTCTCCATTTGAGTCACTTTCTGATTTTCAATAAGATTTTAATATTCTTTGTTTTTTCATTTCGTTTTTTTTTATTGAAAAACCATTGGAAGTCTCATTGGGAAACCGAAGACTGGACGGGAAATGCAAGCCTCATCGGGAAACCGGTGTGAATAAAATTTTCAGATAACCGTGATTTTGGCCAAACGATTTCATCGAGCCACTATTAAATTGTATTCGACAGAAAATATTGTACCTTGAAACATCAACTATTATATCTCAAATTTTCAAATGTTTTAATTTTTAAAATTCCATATTCACGTATGTTCCCAACAATTTGTTCTACTTAAATCTAGTTGTTCCAATATTTATTTATTATTGAAAAAAAGAAGTAATTTTTGAGTCTTGCTACGCATTGAAACTCCAGGTCTGCCTTATTTTGAATACAAATTTGAAGACGAAAGGCGCAAGATGCTCAGCTTCTGATTTTGAGTAACATACAATGCCTTCGAAGTTTACATGTGCTATGCGCATTGAAACGCACGGAAACGCATGCTCCTTCAAGTGCGTTACGCGACCTCTGAACCTGTTCAAGGAAATTGTTTATTATTGGAAAAAGAAACGGAAACGACATTCTGCTGAGAGTTCTGCACACATTTTTTTTGACGTGAACTGGGCTACTGGACAGATACGGAAACTGAATACAGTTTCGTGTAGTACTCGAGTCCCTCAACCAGAACATGACAAAAAAATCAGAGGTGGTGTCGCGACTCTATTTAAGTTTTGTTCAACCCCACCGTGGATGACTTTTGGCGTAGCGACAACCCTCTAGAAATTCTAATTTTTTTTTTCCCAAATAACAATTGTAGCGTGTCGTATGACGATAATAACAGAAGGTAAGATCGTGTGGCATCGATTTTGCCCTGAAATCATCACTGATTTAAATTAAATTTACTTTTTTCCTAGCCGAACTGCATCATTCATGCTGCTTCAAATTCAGCAAGTTCCCAGTAACTCGTGTTCTAGTTAGTGGACGTCAGTGAAATTTAGATATGAATTTCCTTCCACTGTTTTTCAGCTGGTTCACTCACACTAAAAAACAGTTTTGTATGTTGAGTGGAACAGCTGAAAATCGGCAGAAGCAAATTCAAGTCTAAATTTCGCAGACTTCGTCTGTACGTGAAATGGCCTCTATTCTCATTACATTTTAATACCGAAACTCAAATATCAGATCATGACATGACTTGAAATTTGAGTCAATATTCGAGTCTAAATGTACTTATAAACACAAAATACTCTCCGTTTTAATAAGTATATTACGACCGAACAGACCGAATCAATCGGTTGCAAGTAAAGTACAGGAAAAGAGGACAATGATAAGGTCAACCAATTTTTTGTTTCGCAGAAAGTACTGACTCACGAAATTGAAACGTACCGTGAAATTACACACATCAGCCTTTATAGTGAGAACTTTAACGTATAATGTTATTAATGTACCCAACACACGAAGAACTTACTTCAAAATTTCTTTCCGAAAAATGATGTTCAATTTAACGTATTAATTGACACCCGACTGAATCAAAACACTTATTCACCGTGTTCGAAATCAAAATTAATGTTCAAAACACACAAAATTATAAACGACTAAAAAATCGAATTCTAAAAATCTATTTCTATTGGTTCCTTCCTATTCAGCTTTGTCGATTTTCGTTTATCGCCAATTAAAATAGAATATAAATGAAATGATTACCCGCGATATCCGGACACACACACAAAAAAAAAAATAATAAAAATATGCAAAAAAGAAACAACACAAATTGATAAAAATTGATTTTCACCGATTTAGTCTGCGGTTAACACCTAACTGACACAAAACATTAAGCGATGGATAAAAAAAGCATGACATTGTTTTATATTTGTCACAATTTGGCTCATCTTTGTTTCCATTTGTATTTCAAGTTAAATATCATGCTCTCTCGATTTGATTACATTTCGATATGTAAATATTGTATTGGCTTATTTGACGAAGGCGCGCGCGACAGATCATTCATATATCAGCAACATTATTAAGCAGAGTGATGTTGTGATGTAGACGGAGTTTAAAAAAAAATTGGTATATACAATCATCGGGGGAATTATTCTTGAGTAATGTTTCATTTATGCGAAATGTTTGATGGGACAGAAGGTGAAGACGATGATTACAAAAAAAAATTCTAAGAAAAATTTCATTTTATCTTCAATTGTTCAGATGCTGGGGCTTTTTTTACATGCAAAATGTTCAGAGTGACGCAACTTTTGGGGATTATAATTCAAAAAAGTTCCGAAAAAAAAATATTTTTTCAAAATTCCTAAAAATATAAGCCTTGGTTGGTATATGATATTCTTTCATAAATAGCTATTTTGCTAACTAGTTAGTAAATGGGCTTGTTTTGTGCACTAGACGTGAGTGCGCAAAACTCCATTTACTAACGTGTAAGCAACAAGATTTTATCTAATGTTAGTTGAAATATTCATAATTTTCAAACAAAACACATCAACTCAAAATCCTGCGACACATGATCGTAGTAGGATTCTGTCAATTGCGTGCGCATAAAGCATATAACTAAATATATAAACTTTATCTACTGTAAGTATAAAAAATTCATAATTTTCAGCAAAAACAGTCAATTTACACACTAAAATTTCCGTGCGCATAAGTTTATATATTTAGCTATATCCTTAATGATATAACCAGTATAGCAACTTATGCGCACGCAATTGACACAATCCTACTACGATCATGTGTAGCAGGATTTTCTGGTGATGTGTTTTGCTTGACAATTATGAATATTTCAACTTACAGTAGATAAAATCTTGTTGCTAACTAGTTAGTAAATGGGCTTATTTTGCGCACACGGTGTGTTGCCGAACTCGCTCCGCTCGCATCTAGTGAGCAAAACAAGCCCATTTACTAACTAGTTAGCAAAATAGCTATATGCTCACGGAAATTTGAGTGTGTAAAGTGACTGTCTTTGCTAACTAGATTCATGCTGAAAATTATGATTTTTTTCAACTTACAGAAGATAAATGAAATGTAGATTCCTTGAAGAAAGATAAGTAAATCATTTGGCAGGTAACTTCTCAAAAATTAAACAATAGCAGATCACTCCTCGAGAGACACAGGGTATCGTGATCTTCCTTAATCTTCGAAACACCCTATATGCTATAACGATGATAGTTTAATCATGATCCACATTAACAGATTAACATGCAATTAATCTTGCATAAATTACTATTAGAGAAGTACTACTGCGTTTTGTAATATAACGTAAACTTTCTTGAAATCTTTAATGACTAAAAATGATTGCCAATAAAATATCCGGAATGGATTACCATTAATAGTGAAAGATGATGTGCATATGATGAGCATAAGCAAAGCATAAAGAAAAATTTATTTCGTTGCACCGGCTCCAGTTGTATTTTATAGTAAGTATGAATGTATGTCGGGTCGATGTAGGTATACGTCATTCTTTTCATTTTTTTTTCTTTCAAGAAAATGCGTAAAAATCTTGATTCTTTTTGCAAATTTTATTTTATTTCTCTTCCGATCCATCGAAGTTTATTGCACTGAAACGTGTTTTTTGTAAAAAGAAATTTTTGCTGTCTTGTCGTTTGTATCTTTTCTTAATGTAAGTATATAATATGGGGTAACTGTTCTCACTGTTTTCGGCGACTCTTATATCTTTCGTGCAACCAGCTCTCTAGATGTGAATGGAATATATTGCAGTTACGTTTGAATGGTGATGATGATTGACGTCATTAAGAGTGAGTTCTGAATGACTAATAATCCTGGTCTTGCAGAAACATTTGGGACTTTAGGAATATTTGCTGATGTTGAGGCTGAACTTAAATTTCCAGAATTTACTGTTTGCATCGATATAATGTCTGTGTATACAACAACTAAATACCTAGAACTATGTGAATCCCATATCATAAACTGAAAAAGCCTCTTGAACTGTGAAAAACCTTTCCCGACTGTTGTCGACGCATGATTTCCGAATCACTTCAAAATAATCTCATATAAACCTAAAGTGATTTACCCCTCGATGATTTCGCAATAGAAATAAAAAAGTGTTGTGCATCATCTGCATACTAAAACAATCCGATTAAATTAAAATGTTTTACTGGGTTAAATCAAAAGACAAACAGTAAACATATAGCACAAATAGGTACCTATGTCTTCATCAGTCACTTTAAAATATTAGCGCGCAGACTGTACAACTATAGAAAGAGAGCAATAAAGATAAAGCATCACAGATAACCTATTTATGAATGAATCTAAATTTAAGAAAATGTTTGCACAAATCAATTCCATGGTCGTTTGAGAGAGACGTTTTGATTGTTGCTTTGGATTTTACTCGTTCTTTCCCTAAAACGGTTAGGTCTGTTTACCGATTTACACCGACTCTACTCGGCGCCTAAAAAGAGGCATAAAACCATTTTTTTGAAGGTCCACTGACTGTAGTATCATTGGCATGTTACATTGCGATCGGGACACAAAAATCATTAGGAGAAATCGATCTTATACAACTTTTATCACTTTTAAGTTTGTTTATTTGTCTGCGAATGCGATATACAATCTTAGTAATATTGATTCCTCAGTAATAAGAGGGCACTATTAAAAGTCTCTCAATAAATTTCCAATGAAAAATATTGTCAGCACGAAGAGAGGAACCATCTTAGAATTAGTGGAGATCGCATTTCCATGACTGTCTTCACCTTCGCGAGAATAATCAGCCTGATTCACATACTCAATAAACGTTGACATAATGTCGATGCCAACTTCGATCAGAGGTGGCACAGGTGATACATTCGTCAACAATGACACAACCATCTCTTCCTCTGGAACAATCACAAGATAAGCTATTGCACCAGATGACCCTCCGCTATGGCCAACAGCATATGAAAATGGAACCGTTTCACATTCTGAGCAATCTGTTGATTTTCGTTCAAGTAGCTGCCATCCCATTCCATAAAAAGTGTTAAATATATCAGTCGCTCCAATGGGTACAACTTTATCCCAAAGTTTGTCGACAGTAGCCTTTGTCAGAAATCCATTATTCGTTTTATTGCTGTCGATCATCACATTCCCAAACTTAAGCAAATCGTGAACGTTTGATAACAAACCACCTCCTGGCCATCTGCAACTCTCATCAACGAATGGTGCGATTTCTAATTGGTTCTCCTCATTCAGCTGATAGTTACTGATGCGGTTCAGTAAAATTTCGGACACCTCATCAAAGAACGTTTCTCGCATGCCCAGCTGATTTTTCAGTATACTGAGCATGGCCGATTCAAAAGTTTCGTTTTCAGTCAGAACGGATTGCAGGACCGCGCCTACAGTCACGTAGCCAAAACTGCTGTAATGGTACTCTGTGCCAGGTTCGGCAATCAATGGATCGTCCTTGAAGTAATTTAAACTTTCGTATATGGAGTCACAACCAACTTTTTGATAAAATTCTGTATCGCTCAGGTAGTGTCTAATACCTCCCATATGCGACACTAATTGTCTCAGCGTGATATTCACTTCATTTCCGTTAAATGTTTTTCGAGGGAACTTATCACCGAGATAATCATATATCGTTCTGTCCAAATCCAATCTATTCTCTTCCAACAATTTTCCCAGCAAGAGCATTGAAACTGGCTTCGTTATGCTACCGATACGATGCAATGATCTACTTGTACATGGAGTGCCAGATTCTAGATTAGCAAATCCGAACCCATCCGCCCATATCTCTTCGCCACGATATGAAACGCCAACAGAAACACCTGGAACTTTGGACTGAATGCGAAGTAGTTCTATTTGTTTCGTTGCCTGTGATATTGCACTCTTAATTCGATTTGATAAATCATTTCCGATTAATGCATCGGAACACATCAAACTGTTCAACAGGACTAAAATCACAAATGATTTCGGTACAATCATTTTCAGTAAAAAAATTCTCACTACCGCGTGAACGGAAATATATCTTCGATTGACCATTATTTATGAGATAAGAGTGTTCAGCGTATCTTGCAACGAAAACAGATAATTCAATAAAAAATGTGATTTAGTTCTAATCAAAATGATTCATCATGACGTGCCGGTAGAAGGGCGTCGTGAGTCGTGACGCAAGTCCTTTAGAACCTTAAAAATGAGCTTAACCTGCCACATACGGCTATTCACCTGTTATCGATAACGACGACAAAAATAATGTCAAGCTCTGGGACCAACGTTACAATAGTTCCACTTTTTTTAGTTTCACTTGTTTCGTGGAACTATAAAAAGTGAAACTATCTTCACCCTGCATATATGCAGCGTTACAATAGTTTCACTTTCTAGATTTCAGATTCGTAGATGTCTAGACTTTCCAGCCTAAAAAAGTGGAACTATTGTAACACTGCATATATGCAGGGTGAAGATAGTTTCACTTTTTATAGTTCCACTTTTTTTAGGCAACTGTCAAAAGTGAAACTATCTTCACTTTGCATATATGTAGTGTTACAATAGTTCCACTTTTTTAGTTCCACTTTTTTCTTGAACGTGAAACTGTCTTCACCCTGCATATATGCAAGGTTACAATAGTTCGACTTTTCTAATTTCCTTTAAAGGTTTACTTAGAATGAATATGATTTGGAACCGTTAACACAGTTTTCGTCACGAATGTTGTCATACTCGACGGTTCACGTTTGGGTTTGTGAAACAAAGTGGCACGTTACGGTCTTGCTGTAAGGTAGTTGTTAAAAATGGTCGATGTAATTTTGTTGTATTAATCTAAGTCAGCATGTAAAATGCAAATGCTAAGTCAAGTTCCTCTAGAAACTTACCATTTTCAGTGTGAAGAATTGATAGATAGGAGACACACGTAGTCTTAAATCGTTTCCTATCATCAATTAAGTCTGTTATTAACGGATCCAGCTTTAAACTAGACATTTTTAAAGCTCTTGCTGTGTTGTAATAAGTTCAAAATAAACGTATTTTATAATAAAATCGAGTCGAACTTATTGCTATAAAAAGTGATAAAAAAACTAGTCTAGAGATCCCGGATCGTTTTCAACATTTCGAGCCGAAGGTGAAACACGACAAAACAAAAAAGATTCCCATGAAGCGTTTTTGCGTGTTGTGCGAAAATTATACATGCCGCTCGTACTTTACTCTTTCAAAAGAAAAATTTTAAGGAGCGAATGAAGAAACTATTCTTGCCGAGGCACGAACTTGGGACCCCCTGACTACAAGTCGAAAATCGATCCAATCATTGGACAACATTTATTGATAAAGTGATGTAAAATTTAAACTTATATGTACCATAGCGTGAGCTAAGTCCCACGGCCGTACAGTGTAAATGGCGTTAATCATCTTCTTTTTATTAGTTTATTGATAGGCGATATAAAAAGACTGATAAAGCAGCCAGTAAAAAAACGATCTTTTCAAAAAAATAAATATTACTATAGATAAAAGTCATCTACTCTAATTGTTCCTAATGTCCCCAGCATGTATGCAGCGTTGCCTCTTTGAATTGCATTTTTTTTTTCAATTAAATAGTCGGTCAAACGCGGTTCCCCTGAAGCAGCCTTCATAATTGTTCCTAATTTCTTAATGGAATTCATCGTTTCTGGCCCCAAACTTTCAAAAGCTAATGATCGACCGCTGTTTCTTACTAGATTCATTGACATATGAAGGCGCTAATGTATTTCCTACTGTTACATCCCATATAAGAGACTTTCCGTGACTCCATGGAATCAACGTCATTCCATCCGGCCTTTTACTATCATCTCTAGAAATACCTGGTGGCTGTAAAATGTTTGGAAATCCTGCTGAAGAGAATGCATGAGAAAAATATTGTTACCGCCGTCATGCTGAGCTGTTATCTTCAGGGACTATTTTGGGGAAAATTATTGGAAAAATAAGGAAAATAGAGAAAATAGGGAAAATCGGGAAAATTAAGGAAAACAGGGAAAAAAATAGGGAAAATTGGGAAAAGATTGATGAAAATTTTCCCTGTTTTCCTTATTTTTCCTATTTTCCCAATTTTCTTTAATTTTCAAAATTTTCTTTTTTTTCCAAATTAGTTTCTGACCTTAAGTCGAACAGTGTATCAAATAAACAATTCAATGAAAAAAAACTACTTTGTGAGACATTGGGCGTAGGGTAATCTGGCACGTCATACAAATTGATGGTGTGCCCATACTATGATCGTGTGTGACAGATTCCCCGATGCCGGTTAATTGTTCTATCAATTTTTATGATTTTAACGAAAAGTAACGTTGATTTTATTTAATGTGTTGTCATGGTCACATTCTCTGTTGTCTTTTATTTGAATTCGACTATAGATTTTCATCACGAAAATAGTTTAACTCATCACCATTTGTTTAAGACTGAACGACGAAACGCTGCACCGTTTGTGCGTTCTTTCACTTAAAAAATAAAGAAGTTATCACATTTTCGTTTTCAACAGATTCTACATAAATTCTAGATCCACAAATTTGACAGTCTTTATATTGAATGGGTTTTGTCCCAGTAAACTGGTCATTATGCGTGTGCGACAAATATTTCAACTAGGAATAAATTCAAAAATTGCATACAATATAACAGCTGTCAAAATCTGTGGGCTTAGAAATATCAGATCCTACATGAAACAAAAATGTGAAAATACCTTTTCAAAAAGAATAAAAACGTTTTAAAATGTCATTACCATCATTATAAGTCAAAACTCTTGAAGCGACAATAAATTAATGAATTTTGCTAGTAATTTTTGTAGAAGTGTTTTTGTTACTCAAATCATAATTTCTTGTCAATACCGAAAATCCCGGTATCAATCCCGGGATTCAGATTTAAAATCCCGAATCCCGGTATAGCAAAAACCGTCCGGGATTGCATTCCCTACAGCTATGTCTCACAAAATATTTTTTTAATGTAAAATTCACTGTTCCGAATTTAAAAAATGCTTGTTTGATACACTATTCTATTTTAGGTGAGAAGGCAATATTTGGAAAAAAAAATTAAGGAAAATAGGGAAAATTGAGGAAAACAGGAAAAATTAGGAAAATTAAGAAAAATAGGAAAAATTCGGGGGGTGACTCACTTCTAGATTAAATGGATTAAATGGAATAAATGGTATTAAATGGATTTAATGGATTAAATGGATTAAATGGATTAAATGGATTAAATGGATTAAATGGAATAAAAATTGGATTAAATGGATTAAATAGGAAAAAAGTTCATTTTACCAAATACTGTAAAAGTCTTAAAAATGGTTGATTTTGATCGAACCACGTACTACAACTCATACTACAATGTTAAAAAGCGAAAAAATCCACTTTTAGGAGTTTTTAGTGTAAAGTCGATTAAATGGATTAAATGGATTAAATAAATTTAATACCATTTTTAACAAAAAAATTTTTCCTATACCTCACGAGTACTTAAACGACCTGGGGATCGTGCAAATCTAATTTTCGTAATTAGTTTACAAATTTTTCAGGTGGGTAGCCCAATTATTACGGTAAAACTAAAAATTTTTTTTTGGATTAAATGGAAGTGCGTCACCCTCTCGGAAAAATTGGGAAAAATATAAAAATAGGGAAAATTTTCCTTAAAATAGTCCCTGGTTATCTTGCATCATAGACCGTGTAATCCATCCTTTTTAACGACCTTACCACGTGTGTTCCTCACATAAATCAGAACCCAAACGAAGATCAACAGCGATTCTTGCAAAGTTATTATCCCATAGTAAGCCTAACTGACTCGATGGAACTACTTGCAGCCACTTTGAAGATTCTACAGTTGATGACGCAGTCTTGCACGAGCAACAGGTTCACTGGAATCAAACATCTCATCGAACTTACTCTTAATCCTCGGTAGATCCTAATTCTTTTGCTTCATTTTCTTTTCATCACTCGCTGAAACAAAGTCTCGAGGTATTTCCTCATTATTCCCTTCAGATTAAGCAGATATTCGACAATAGCTACAACTTCCATAATTTTTCTATGATTTTCGAAAATATAAAGGTATGTGCGAAAAGGCAAACCTTAAAGGGTAATTAGAAAAGTGGAACTATTGTAACCTTGCATATATGCAGGGTGAAGACAGTTTCACGTTCAAGAAAAAAGTGGAACTAAAAAAGTGGAACTATTGTAACACTACATATATGCAACGTGAAGATAGTTTTACTTTTGACAGTTGCCTAAAAAAGTGGAACTATAAAAATTGAAACTATCTTCACCCTGCATATATGCAGTGTTACAATAGTTCCACTTTTTTAGGCTGGAAAGTCTAGATATCTGGGAATCTGAAATCTAGAAAGTGAAACTATTGTAACGCTGCATATATGCAGGGTGAAGATAGTTTCACTTTTTATAGTTCCACGAAAAAAGTGAAACTAAAAAAAGTGGAACTATTGTAACGTTGGTAGCTCTGGGTAATATGGTCCTTTATATGGTAAAATGCATGTTAAAAAATGAAGTACAAGATTTGAAATCAACTGATTAAAAATACTTTGATCAACGGAAGTAATAGACCCGATAATAATACTGTTCATATGCTTGCCGTCTGTAACAGGTTAAAAGAACAAAAAGGTCCAACGATGCACTCATTTTCCGACATTCAACAATTTTCAAATTCACCTTCTGTGGACGTATCAGCAATTGAAAAAAAACAACCAACTGCAGTTACAGAATGAACTCCAAAACTCTTTGCATATTGTCGGCCTACCACTGCGAAACGATAATGCGAAATCGTTGCTAAGTTTGTTTCAGATTTTGTGTAATCATCTTTCGGTGCCCCTGCATACGGAAGATATTGAAAGCATTGAATCCGATGGTTAAGCTTTGACAGTAACATTTCACAAACAACAAGATGGATCAGGTGAAATGCACCTGTGACCGGAGAAAAAAAATCTGAAATCTGATCAGGTTCGACAACTTTTGTCAGGCGAAATCTCAGCACCGGTGAAGATTCATCATAAACTGACAGAATTTTATAGACAATTACAATGACATAATAGTTGTCTGCTGTTGCGCAAAGTTATGTTAGAAAGAAACAGATTTACTGCCGTAGAATTAATGGCAAAGGACTTGGATTAATGTTTAATCGGGACAGTGAATTTGTGCATGTTCAATCACAATGCGAACTTCATGAGACCATTTCTCGATACAAATTGATGAAGAGAAAATCCAAATATTCTTAACTCAATTGAATGGGGCTGTTCATTTTGATGATTGAAACTCGTCTGTAGATCTGCCATAATTCGCATGTCGGACTTAGTGCAAAATTTAAACAAAAGAATTCTTTTGTTTAAATTTTGCACTAAGTCCGACATGCGAATTACGGCAGAGATGACTACACAATCGAAATTATTTTGATGCTTACTAATTTTGAATAATTCGTTTTTGACCGTTTTCAGTTGGAAGAAGATTTAATTTGGAAAGAAAATGAATTAATTCTTCGCAAAGTTTCAAATTTTAAACTTTTTTATTCAAATAGGCGAAAAAAAGACTGCTCACAATGGCGCAGTCCGTAAAAAAACGATCTTTTCAAAAACCAAATTTTACAACAAATAAAAATCATCTACTCTATCCATTTCTAAAGTCCCCAGAACACACGCAGCGTTGCCTCTTTGGATCGCAATTGAAATTTTCTGCAATAAATAGTCCAGCGAACGCGGTTCCCCTGAAGTAGCCTTCATAATTTTTCCTAGTTTCGCAAAGAATTTGTGTTTCAATGTAAATCTCTTCACAACGACGGTAAAAGTTGAGACTTGTAAACTGCAGAGCGCTTGTAATCCAAGACACGAAAAATCTACACAAATTCTAAATTGGAGTGTCTCAAACATTTATCAATCGAAATTTCTTTAACATAAAACTGAACCGAATTTTCTATAATTTATCAAGTTACTGTCACTTTTTGAGATTGAGATCCCTAATGTTACCGCACTTTTAAACCATTTACCCAAATGTTATCCAAAGTTGTGAAGTCAATAATTCTATAACCTGAGTTCTACTGGAACAATTTTCTTTAATTCTAATGGGTAGTTCATGGGGATCGATTCCCAAAATGTAGTTGATACACCATACCACAAATAGAGTCAAGCCAGGGCATAATTTAGAGAATTTAATGTCTGAATGAATCCTGGGTCTGGGAATTTTGTCAGCAATTTTTTGAATTTTCAGAATTAAAATTCTCTAAAATAAGCTCTGCATTTTACCAGAACTCGGTAAAACCTCCGACACAACCCCATTTTATTTTAGCTGGCTTTGGGTCATCCGGTGTAACATTTTAAATTCAGATTGGGTCAAAGATTTAAATCGAACTGTGTTCTGGGTGTCTTTTTTTTTTTTTTTTTTTTTTATTCGGAATAATCATCGACAGCATGTTTGCTAACTGATGATGAACGATTACAACGATTATCAATCAAACTCTTAAAAATTATAAACAACAAATGAAGCCTGACGAAACTTAGAACGAAAACCAACTATCACTACAAAAAACTTGAATAAGAAAAATAACTATCGCGTCTTAGCAATACTGAAACCAATCTTCATCCAACTACCCGGCTACGGTATCAGAAAACATATGAGCCAACAGCGAATTTCAGTTCACAATCAATTGACAGAGACTTGATCAAACGGCGATACGTGGCCCTATTGGCTCGCGGGTCAACCAAACGACTAAAATTGTTAAAAATCCTGGACAAATTGCAAACCGGCTCGAAAAAGCCGTAAAAGGTGCGATGAGTCGGAACGTGCAAACACTCATGAAAACGGAGGGACCTGGAAGGTCGGTTAACGACGAACTTTAAAGCGAGGTCGGGAGCATCAATACGACAGCTGAGAAGATCATGCACGAAAAATGCACACAGATTTAGCCTTCGCCTCGACAGAGTCTCGATCCCGAGAGTTTCACACCTAGACACATAGGAGGGAAGCCTGTAATTAGCGTCTCTCCTAACAGTCCTACAGAGGGCATAAATGACAAAGTTCTTTTGTATCGACTCGACCTTGGCTACTCTGTCGGTTTGCCAGGGATACCATACAACCGAGGCATACTCAAGATGCGAGCGAACGAGTGCACAGTAGACACTAACAAGCGCTCTCAAGTTGGTGAAGCCGTAACACATTCGTTTCATGAATCCAAGCATCGAATACGCTTTCGATACAACATATTCAAAGTGAAAATTAAAATTGAGCGCACAGTCAAGAAAGACTCCAAGATCGCGAATAAGCGTCACACGTTCCAAAATGGAAGCGTCGATATAGTAGTTGAACAACACTGGATCTCTGGATCGGTGGAAGGAAATCACCTTACACTTATCAACATTTAGCGGAAGGCGGTTACGGCAACACCAGCGAGAGAGTGCATCAAGGTCACGTTGAAGCAACACACAATCGAGTATAGAGCTCACACGAAGAAATATCTTCAAGTCATCAGCAAACAACAGAAACTTACCACAATATAGAAGGAATGCAGCAGTGGCGTGAGGTACACGGTTTTGTAAGAACAGTGTAAGTATTCGGTTGAAAACTTTACTGAACATATTTCAGTGTGGACAAATTTTAAAACCAATAAGTACTCAATACTACATGTGATTACCTTTCTAATGACACCCCAAATGACCAGCTCATGTAACTGGAGAAATTTTTGTAAGAAAAATGCAAGTTTTCGGTTTTTCACCGGCCACACAAGCTTCGAAGAATTTTTTTGAAAGTGGTTTTGGCTTCTAGGGTCGAAGTCCTTTCTAAGTACATATAAAAAATGACACTAGAAAATGCGTTCGATTTTGGTAGTCTGTTTTTCAAAAGAATCCCTCAGATCGTAAAAGACACCTTTGCGTACCTTTTGTAAAAGTATAAATTCCATAATCGAATATAACAACTTAAAGTTACTTCTCATAAAAGGATAAACACATAACTTACATGGATACGCTTTTCGTAAAAGAATAAACTTCATGATCGAACCAAATCATAATTTTCGGTTAATTTGTTAAATCACCACGAAAAATTCACAATCTGTCTATAGAAACACTAAGAAAAAACGTCAGAAAGACAAATTTTCCATTCTTTATGTTTCTGGGCGTTTCTTCACACTTTGGCGATTTTTTCGACGATTTTTTATTTTATTTTTTAGCGATTTGACTTTGGCCACAACCATATCTAGCAAACAAACTTTATACACATGAGAGAGGGTATTGCTTCATACACATGAGAGAGGCTTTTGCTTTGGCGATTCTTCACGCGAATGTTACAGGTGAAGTGTTACGAACATAATGACTGCAACGACATAAACTTACCTCGTTGTTTATCTTGGAATCTTATCCGCATTTCTTATTGTTTTAACTTTGGTGGAAAGAAAATGGAATTCGCTCATTGGATGTTTGTCACAAAAATATTCGTTTAATTAATTAATTAAATGGCTCCTGTAGTTCGGTTGTCATAAAATTTGTTTTTAAACTTAAAATCGATAATTAAATTCTTAAATTAATTATAAATGTGATCAAAAAATGTTGAAAAAATTGTTCATCTTTCCATTTTTATTGTAATCTTTTTTGTTGCTGTTGTTGTTTGTTTGTTTGTTTTTCATATTCTCCTAAAAAAATATCACTATTTGAGTGTTGCAATATTTGAGCAGCCGGCACTTTCGAATTTCTGTTGCAACGAGGCAACATTTGATTTTGCACTATTTGTCTTGAAATTAGCACCAGCCGTGGTAACGCCACCGACCGTTCTATCCTTACTGTTTGTCGTCTGCCATTTCGGTTTGTGCAGACTCGGTTCGTTCGAATTAATAGCTGATGGCTTGGCTGGAGTTTTTGGTTTAACGTTAGCTTTGGTGCTTGGTGTGGACTTAACTGCGTTTGTGATCGGTTTCTTGTTACTGGCTGATTGTGTGGTCGGTGATGGACTACGTTTTCGAATCGAATTCGTTTGAATGTTGGGCGGTGTTTTAGTTCGGTTAAAATGCACCTGAGTGGGTGCAACGGCTGTGGTTTTATTGGCGGACGGTGGTTTACTGGCCGCGTCGGACGATTGCTTTTTGATTATTTTTTTATTTCCATCGCTGCCGCCACTTCCGCCGTTGCTATCAACATCTTTTTTCCCGAAACTACTTAAATTATTTGTAACAGGCTTTGTCGGTAAATCGGATGGTTTCACAGGTGACACCCGGGCAATGGGTGCGTTTATTGAAGTGGGCCTTAAGTATCCGCTGGATGTTGTGCTCGGCGTTAAGTTGATGTATTCATTCGCAGAAGAGTCCGCGAAATCTGAGGTATTTGCATAAGTAGCAACGGGGTCCGTGTCCGTTGATTTCTTCCGATTCAGTGTGGTCACCGAATAGATCGAATCAAGATTTCGATTTTCAATTTCGTTTACAATTTCGCTGAGCAGTCCGATTCCAGAGCTATCAGCCTTTTCAACGGGTATCGGAATTTTAGCTGGACTCTGATACTCTTCAATGACTGCGTAAATATTGTCAGAGTTGGTCGGTGATGATTCGACAATTTGCGCAAGTGGAGCTTCAACAGCTTCACACGAATCATATTCGTTACAAACCTTTGTTCCAGGCTGAACGTTCGGTTGACCTGTGGACGGTGCAGGTGGTCGTGGAGGCGGTGGACTTTTCGGTCTGGAACCGACAATACTTCCTGGCCGCTTAACCGATCCCGGTTGTCGCATCGATCCGAATGTTTGAATAGTTGGTCGCTTGACAACTGCGTTGGATGGATCACGCATACTTTGTGTGCGGTTAACAAACGATCGTTCCGGTTCCTGTTCACCATCCGATGACAAATCGGCCGTTATCGGTGCAGATATTTGAATATTTCGCAGTTTCTCTCTATCCAGCGATTTGGACGGATTTCTTGACAAGATTGACGCACCGGCTGCTTTCTCATCTTTCTTCAAAAGCAAAGCAATTCTCTTTATCGTTCCGTCTTTTGCTTTCTTCAAATTTTGGACGACATCAATACGCGATTGATTCGTATTGGTGTCTGTGATTGTCGTTGGTTGAATTGGTACGCTCGGAGCGGGGCGTACAGGAACTTTATCTGCATATTTTTCCGCATTGTGACGCAATGGTGAAATTAATTCCTTTGCAGAGCAAGTCGAAGCTTCAAGTATTGGACTTGAGATGAGTGGTCGGGCAGTAGCGCCTGGATTCATCGGCGGCAAAGCTGGTGCAACTTCAGATGAATATTTTGATGGTAATACGGAATTGGAACGGTTGACGATTGGTTTAACGGGCTTAATTTGAGTTTGACTGCGTGCAATATTTGGTGGTTTCGGTACCGGTGGTGCGATGCGATTCGGAGCACCGTTCGGTACATTTGTAGTTTCACTTACTATTTTCGAAACTGGATGAACAAATGCCACATTCGGTGCGTTAATTTGTGGCGTTCGTGATATTGGCAGTGGTTTCAGCGTGTACCCCTTGAAACGTCCATACGGAATGTTGTTGTTCACTCCATTCGAATCGACATTTTCGCCGGACTTCAGTAGTGACGAATTCATGTCGTCGGTGCTACTTGGTGTAGATGTTTTTCCAGCTGCTGGCGATGTTGACGAATGTCCTCCATTGCCGCTGCCGGATCGATTTTGCGCTGATGTGTTACTCGATTTGAACCTACGAAACGGACAATGAAGTGTTAGGAACAGTAGGTTTTTTCATATTTAAATTGACACACCTACACCGGCGAAACAACAGAACGTGATTAGTGCAACACAAATACAAGCAGGAGGATCAATCTACCAGTAATAGCTAAATAATATTCTTTGACAATAGACGAGCAAATGTACTAATTACTCATGCATACAGTAGCGAGTGAAGGATTTATAAAAATTATTTCTCGAAAGACAATAGAATGATTGATGTAAGAACACTTTTTGTTCGATCAACACAAATTTCCAAATCATCCGATGTTTTGTGGCACTGCCATAGCTCATTGCTCCTAGCTATGTTCATGCTATGAGCAGAGCTGTGGCACCGTAAAATTCGAGGGGTAAACCACTATTTTGTGATTAAAATGGTTAATCAGTTAATCTGTTAATCAGAAACATAAGTTTTGTGAATCCAAACGGTTAATCGGTGATTAACATTGCTTAACCTCTATATTTCACGTTTATTTGTAGTTTTGCGACGATTCACCCGGTCAAATGCTGGTAAATCACCAATTCGTCATCATGTTAATCATTGGTTAATCATGTTTATCATGTTAATCACATCAATAAAAAAGAGTGGTTTCTTCCTCGGTAAAATTATTAAATTTCAGTAAAGTTGAAAAAAACTTCCACTTCGGAACGTCAACCTATGCAGCAGCAATGATTGAAAATACTAACAGCGAAATAGATTTATCAAGCTCACTAGACGTGAGCGGACAACCTGAAAGCACCAAAAAAACTAGACTCGAACCCAAGATTTACTTATTAAGTTCCGGACTTTGTAAATCTTATTCGGTTGGCATAGCAAGGCCTATTTTTGATTTCTTAATTTTTCTTGGAATTTCTCGGAATCAAAAAATGCGGAAAATAAATTCTTGAAAATTCGAGACTTTTCTTGATTTTCTCAATTTTCCAAATTCTTTTCGATTTCGAGAAATTTCAAGAGAAATCTTGCATTTCGGCCTGGCTCGAGTTTCAAAGAAGGGCTGCCCTCCACTGCTGCCCGCAAAAGCAATAAAAAAGTGTTCCAGTGTCATAATGACAACTTAACATGCTTCACAGTCGGCCTTAAATTTTGACGTGATTAGTACCAATGATCATGCGTGTCGTCCTGAACTTACGTCCCCTCAGTGGAAAGTAGACATGAATTTGCTTCAGATGTTTCTCAGCTGTTCTACTCAATACGAACAAAGCAGCATTTCCTTTTTTTTTACTACTACCTGTCGTGTGCGTTTCAACAAGTATAAAAATTTCGGTTTTTATGAGTAAATCACCTGAAGCAAATGCATGTCTAAATTTCACAGACGTCCCCTGTAGCCAATTTTGAAAATTTCAGTTTTGATTTGGAATGAATTTTTATGAAGGAGAAAAACGTAATGCATTCAGATGGTGACTTTAAAGGGAAGATAGAGATCAATAGTCAGGAGTTAATTAGCTAGAATTGTAGAGAAAAACGTTCGAAATAAATAAATATGAGTAGCATTAGCAGAACAGTATTTTTTTTAACAGTGCAGCAAAACAAAGAAACCAAAAAATTTATAGCTCGATGTATTCTCAAAATTGTTCCACTTTGACACTACATCGAAATGCATAACTTATGACTACAAGCCCAGCGGTTTAAGTTATTGTAACCAATTAAGTAAAAGTTAAATTAAAAGAAACCCAAAAACAAATAAAAGAAATATTCGACAAAATGCAAGAGATTACACAAAATAAAACTAAAAAAATCAAAGAAAAACAACATTTTCTACAATAAATTAAAAATGTCTACAAGCAAACGACATGCCATCCAAAAAACCATCAACCATCACCACTGTTATCTTTCAAAATCAAATGTGTGCAATTAGAGTAAACATGCGGATTGGTACTCGATATCAGTTCTTTGTGAGTAATTAGCAGTTTCGGTTTAGCAACTCGCTCATTCGATTCAACGTACAAGTTTGGCGTTTTGCTCATGAAAAACGGCTTATTCTGTTTCCAATAATACAGGAACAACGATGCCAGTATGAGGAACGGCACCACGCCCAGGAAGAACACGTACATGATGCGCACGAAGCCACTGCCCTCTGTGATGGAATTAATTGAATGAATTAAAATCCGACCGAACAATCGGTTGTGAGTTAACTTACCATTCGGATTAGCGGCTGGTCCACTGTAACCGGATCCGCCATGTCCAGGCGTCGAGCATGTCGGTGGTGCAAAGCCATTATCACAATGACAGTGACCTTTATTGTCGCATGTACCATGTCCATTACAATTTTCCGGGCAATCCAGACCAATGCCACTGGCCCGCAAACTTACGATCGACAAACACTTCTGTCGTATGCACATTTTACCATCACCGCAAATGGCACCATTCGGTGTCAGTCCGGGATCGACACTCTGCAGTCCCAAATCGATGATGGCCGTTCGACAGGGAATCACTTGCTTCTTGTGCGTTATGAAACTATGTGACAGCAGTGCCACCGATTCCATGCCGAATTCCAGTATTTCATTTAAGTGGCGACACTGTAGCAGACCGCACATAATGTCTTCTCTGGAGCAATTTCGATACGTGCTGTTCAAACGATCGTAGCCACAATTTCCGTGCCGCGTTCCCTCCAAATTTTTGATGTAACACTCCTCCATCGAGTGTCCGGATGGGCCCCACAACAATTTACATTGGTCCGTGTGCGATTGACATGAACCCTCGTAGCAATAAGCTTTGCCACCGTCACATAGTTCAGTGTCGCGTTTGAAATAGTTTGGCGGGCAGTATTCGGACTCTCCGGTGCAGTATTCTGGCAAATCACATTCCCCATCGGCCGTTCGGCATACTGTTCCAGCAGTACGCGGATGGCATGTGGTCAGATCGCAGCATTCGCCAGTCGCACATGAAGCATTCGAATGAAGCATACAGGTGTTCGGATTGCAGCAAGAGTTTTGACAGAAGTCGGGCAGTCCACAGTCGCATTGTTCACCCGGTTCGACGAAACCATTACCACACTGCGGTGAATCGATGTCAAATAGTTGTGTCGGTTTGTTCCTGTTCAAGCAAATAAAGACATTCAAATATCGCATCAACTACCATGCACCGTATGTTGGCATTGTACCTCAAACAATAATTCATTCCGCGATGGAAGGCCAGGTTCAGCTGATCAATGCTGCACGAACTCCAATGAAATGGCGCTACACTTGAACTGGATGCCGACATAATGCATCGATCCTCTTTGCATTTACAATCCGGTGTATCATGCTCCATGCCGAAATTATGTCCCATTTCATGTGCAACGGTTGTCGCTACAACGCTTACGATTTGACTGTGATCCATCGAAACTCCACCCGAATATTCATAAGTACAAATTGGGCCTTTTAATGCTTTTCCTGGCAGTTGAATGGAAACCCATGAGCATTTACGGTGAAGGAAAGTTGATCCGAATGAATCACTTACCTACAACACCTCCCTCAAACTGTTCTTTCGTCAGCAGTTGAGCGTTGTCGTTGGGATGCTTAGTCACCAGAACTTCGCGACGGTATTTCAAGAAATTCTTCAGCGTTTTGTCACCGTCACTGGACAGCTCGGCTTCATTATTTTCGTTCCACACAACAATACCAACCAAGGCAATAAAAATGTTTAACGGTACGTACAGCTGTTGTAAATGAACGGTAAAGTATTTCAGTTTCATTTAAGTCGTACAACTTCCAGCGTATAGCTAGCATTCAAAATGATATACTCACAGCATTCATAATATTCGCAATGTCTTTGCAGTGGCTGTGCACCTTCTTAAGATTTTCGCCTAAACTCTTGTAAACTTTGTTATCTACGACTAAAACTAGTTCTACGAATGAGGAATGTCTGTTTGCGTTGTATGGTCCTCGTATGACTGTATCAGCTGATCGTTTGTACTGGAAAGATTAATTAAAATTGATTGTTCAATCGTCCGCTGTCCAATGTGTTCGAAATGTGTACAAACCCTCAAAGTTTGTTTTATGGCTGAATCGTGAAGCGACGCTGGTGATGCTTCCGGTACACTATGGTGGTGTTTTTCAAATCCACAAGGCATTCTTTGTGTCTGATTCGCTTTCCTATCGGAGTGTCTGAGGCGATAGAAAAGATAGAAATAGTATATTTCAACATACCCCAATACACACAAGAGGTGTGCGCACGTGCGGGCAAAGCCCAAGCGAGAACACACATCGACTGTGTATTGGGGTATTTTGAAAGATATTTTTCTGTAATAGTGAGAGTGTGTTGGTGCATTCCTTCCCAACCGTTACTTTCCTTCTCGACTGTTTACTTTCGCTATCGACCGATCATATCATAGCTCACCAATACTCTTTCACGTATACAGAAAATTATTAGAATTCACACCAGGAACAAAAGTATTTTTCTTCCTGTAGTACCAAAACCGGTAGTGGCGCAAGTTTTTTTTTTTAGATATACTTGTATCGTAGGAGCTACTAAAAAACATTTTCATTGTTACTGTCAAATAACATCGCATCAAATAACATTCTACGAGAACAGTCAGCCTGCGAAGGCTCAATGTGATAGTTTAGTGAGGAACCAATCACTTAATTTCCTTTTCATGTCTTGTAGTCTTGTTCTGCTTTTCTAAACAAATAAAGATCAAAACATCTATCCGATTTAAGACCGATTTACTCGAGGTTTAGGTTTGTAATGGATTCAGAATTTTCCCCAAGTTATTGGCGAGAGGCAATGTTACAATCGCCAATAACCGAATGCTACATCATATTCAACGAATTGAACAAAAGGACAGAAAATCTTTACAAGAAGACTCTCTTCTTACACTTCAAACTTTGGCGATGAAAGTGCAAATACCAAATAGGGGAACTTTATGTCAACAACCGAATGAACAAAAGTTTCGAATGAAACTTGAATGTGCTCCACTTAAACTGCAATACATTTTAGCTCTTTGACAATGCATTTTCTCACGAACCACGTCAGTACTTCAAGTTTGTATAACATTCGGTAATTCCTACTCGATAACCGATTACTCTAACCAGTAGAGTAACCTCATGATTCAATACCGAACGATTGGAAAAGTTTTTCGATTTTATAAATAGCTATCCGCATTTCTCATCGCCCAAGGTAGAAGGTAGAAAAAAAGAATGAATTTTAAACAAAATTTTCCAATCTACAAAAAGTTATGGGGTTATTCGATTACCTTCATGTATACGGTACAATACATGGTAATCGAAGGCATATTTCAATCAATTCCGACCCATTTGTTTACATTAAACCCGTTCGAAACCTTTGTGTTAATGTTTTACAATGCACCGATCTAAAAGTCATATTATGAACAGAGTGTGTATAGAGCGCCCCGTGCCATTTATATTAAAACAAACATATTGAATTACCTGTACAAAAAATGCTCGTCACTTATGTTGCCATTATGCTTCGTATCAATATAATACGTTTCGTCGCCATCAAATATTACGCCTTTAATACCGTCACATGTGGAAATCGCCACGTGCGATTCTACATTGTTTCTAATTGTCCCCTAATGCGAAACAGAACAAAAGGAATTATTTAAAAATTGAATTTCTTTCGATAGGAATCAATTGTGCGGTCGCCGAGAGGCGGTTGCAGTTGGATCGATGGGTTGGGTATGTATACGTACTTTATAATGGCACAAGTCTATGTCAGTCTTAGTAAAATGTTGAACAACATCAGTACCATTCGGTAATTGGTATCTCATAAAATGACCTTGGGGAATTAAATTATCATTTAATTTTAAGTCTATTATCACATCTTTATAACGTAGTATTAATTCATCGGCATGGAATCCATTCTGAAAATAGAAGAATATATGGAATTTTGTTAGTAAGTCTGTTGCATCAGCATTGGACGTTTAATTACGGTGTGGGATCCATTTTACAACACATTTATCACGAAATTACGTAAGTACGAAATGCCTATTTTCGAACGTAGCTGAACACTCCGCAGGTTTGACATGAATTAAGGTTTGATTTCCACTTTTCAAAAAAGCACTACGTGTGAGAGACAAAATTGAATTTTTTCGATTTTTGCTTTGTTTACTTGACACTCTTTCACGAAGTACTTTTTGTTGAGTGGAAACCATACTTAAGTAGGTTTTTATGGATATCAAATTCGAATATCAAATCGAGTTTTCAAGGAACTTTTAGAGACAAATTTCGTAAGAATCGTCAGCTAAACTAATCTGAATTAGTGCAATGCAATCAGTGCCATCAACTCTTCGATTGAAAACGGAACTGTGACACAATAAGTACAATCCAAACGTGAAATCGATTGTCGAATTGATAGCCCGATATGCCACCACACGCTTTGCTTAATATATTTTACGACAAATCAACTCAAATCCATAAATAAATATTGCAAATAACAAATGTGTCTATTTCGACAACTGCAAATCGATTTTGGGATATTCTGAGTGTGTTTCCCTGCTAAAGATTTGCAGCACGAGGCCAGAGTTATCAATATGTGTTTAAGCACAGCGTGTGGGGTATATATTATGCTCAGGACGTTTATTTCAACTGATTTTTTAATTTACGTAAAATTTGAGTAGACGAATTCGTAGAGCTGCTTTCAGTTTAGCATCTGTCCTTTATGTTTCTTGTTGTTGTTGGTTTTGCATAACAACTGTGCGAATAATTTTTTTTTATTGGCAATAAATAAATACCAAGACCATGACTAATTCGTAAGAACGAAAGAAAGAAAACATAAAAAATTTCAAATATATTAATCGATTCTGACGGGAGAAAACCAACAGCGTATACGTACGCGGTTACTACAGGGGTAAACTTTTTTGCTGGTAAAATTCGTGAGTAATGTTAAGTAAATTGAATTTACCGTTGTTGTTTTTGTTGTAAGAGCTATTGTGAATTTTAGCGGCCGTGTTCCTCGTGCAAATTTATTTTCTCCACACGCGGAGGTCCTAGATACAAATGTTTTATTCAACCTTGAGAGGGGTTGTTGGCCGACTGATGTTTTTACACTCTTGAAAATAAAATCTTATTTTAAGATTTCAGGTAATTCCTGCCGTTTGTCATCGACAAAAATAAGCAATGAGTTCTGTCATTGTTAGTTTGGTGGTCTTATACAGCAGAATGTTCTGTACTAATAAGATAAAACAAAAAAAATTGCGAATTATCCATCTGTTATCGACTACTGCGGCTATAATAAGCGATGGTCTCCAGTTAATGCGTTTTTATACAGTAAGACTTATGTCAAAACGAATGAAGTAAGAGATTTTCTATCAAACGACATTAATTGAAGAAGTAGTAGATTCACAAGATTTTATTGTGACACACTGGCTGTTTCTACCACACTCCCTTTCAATAAACTTTCTGAACCTATTCATAGCAATGTGAAACGAAATCGCGGTAGTTAATAGAAATACGAATGTAATTGTTAAAGCTTCCACGTTTTGACAATATACGACTCGAAGACGGAAACGGCAAAAGTTGCTACTTGTTCATATCTTTCACGTACTCTTTTTTATTGGGATGAGTAGTACACCGTCTTCTCGACGAAATGCGTCTAAAATTAGACATCCAAAGTAATTCTTTCGTTATCAGACCAAAACATGTGTATGTTTCGTATACCTTAACGGAATCAAATTTTGTTGACACAAACAATTTTCTTTTCATTTGTCAGCGCTTATCGATATAATTTCATTTTTTCTTCTTCCATTGACAGCATCACACATAACTAAAATCATGAGATGAGATGATTACATTCTTCTTCGTCACTTCATATCTCTTTTCGTTTTTTTTTTGCTATATATTCGTTAACACATCAATTAATTTTAATTTAAGTAATAAAAATTCGCTCTCGAATAACATCGGTCGACGAGATAATATATGTATTGTGTCGCATGCTAACATTTACCCATTCGGGTAATATTGTCAAAGAACATTATTGTAATGTAATACCAAGGATATAAAAATAGAAATTTAATTATGCTCCGCTCCTACAACATAACTGGTCCACATTTAGTTATAATGAATGACGCAATGTGTCAACTATATTCGGATCGTTTGTATGATAAATAAAGAAGAAATTATAACTCTATCTGTAACCAAAAATACCGGCACAGGGACGGACGTTATTGGATGATCCATGATATTGGGTATAATTTCGGGAAACGTGTTCTGTGTTTTAAGGTTTCCAAAATATTTTCATATTTGCGTGAGGTGGCAACATATTTTCCAAATGAAAGATTAGAAAGTCGTGCTGCTCTATTTAAGCATGCAGATATTATCATATTGAAAGTATTGTGACATCATCAGCTCATAACCACACGTGATTGGTTAAGCTTCTTCGCAATCATTTTACTGTACATACTGCAAGTATAATGTCCCATGTTACGACCTATATAGTTTTAAGGCATGGGAAAAGTCTACATGTGAAAATTGCATGCTATTAGCATTGATAATTATTCTAGGGACCATAGACACTGTATCATGATAGTGTTAAAATTTTACCGAATTTTAACAGTGTGACAATTTTTTCAGTGTATTCAATTTACTTGTTGCATGTCTCTTTATCATTTCGCTTCCAAACAAAATGTGAATGTCGACGTGTTTATATTCAAGTCTCATTTATTGATGCAAATGGATTAATAAATTAACATTTGCCTGATGAATTGAAAAACTAGATTCAACCGAATTTTAAAAATTAATTTTACGCGCGACTCAATGTCAAACAATACGATCCATTGGAATGTGATACACTCGGATAAATAAAATTCTGAAACGAATCAAAGGTTGTATACAGTAAAATGGTTAGAATATTTCCACCAAATAAAATTTTGGAGTCATTTATGATAAATGTAAGGGTGAGTGGAACGGCCTTGAGTTTCGGTAATATGAAAATGGTATGATGACTCTCAAGAGATATAATTCGATCATATCGATTCCGTTACGAAATTAGACTTGCAACAGTCACGTTGGGAAAGCATCCATTAATATTGCGAATGAGTCGATGGTTCCCTTCCATTTATTTATATAAATTTTCATCATAATTCGTATGAGAAATTTAGACGAATTTCGAAAGACTCATACGCAGAAATAGAACACATTGCAAGACGAAGACCAGAATGATGCGGCACATTTCGCTTGATATTAATATCTTTTGCACGAGATGCTCTTTCAGTAGTTAAACTTTTTAGTATTTGTTGACAAAAAATGTCGTGATTTTCATCGGGAAATGTTATTCATCACATCAACTATATGTGCTTGATGTCGATACTCATCGTCCGCATTTGTTAATTAATGACTCAGAATTCGATTGATCAAGTTTATGCATTTTGCCCACGTACTAGTTGTATACATTCTTTCAATTTCTCCGTTTTTGTGGTGCGCGCTGGAAGAATATAAGAATTTTGGCGATGGTTTTTTTTTTCAGTAAGTAAGTTCTTTTGCGATTCAAACTTTTTATTCGACAGCAAACACTTGACAACACCGTTCTGACTGTGATCGTATCGTACTAGTGTATACTAATGTAACCAACTTGTTTACCAATCTCGGTTACGCCTCGATCGGTAAATTTCACACAATAAGTGCAATTTCCACAAGGTATTTCACTAAAAAAATTGAGGTAAAGTTTCACCGCCGTGAAGTAATAGTACTCTACCATCTCTACCTAACTGTGATGGTAAGTACTGTACCGTCACTAACTAACTGTGATTGTAAAGTGCTTTGAATTTTGTCAATATTCATTTGGTCCATCAGAATGTACATCAGTACAAAAATACCAGATTGACAAGGGCTGTAAACTTGGCGAGGTCAAACGGACAATGACACATCATCTTTAAGTATCAAATAATCAAAGTAATCAAGCGGATCCAATAAAATCACAAGAGTTAACACTCCCTAAAGTTGATTCAACAAGAGATGTCTCTATCCAATCGTTGGATTCAGTCGGTTTTTTTAAAGTTGCGATTTGGAAGTTGACGTGAAAACCACTAACAAACCGCCTTGATATATAGACTTATATGAAGTTGTGTGCTCTAGGCGCACATTATTGTATTTACAATAAATTACGAGAAATGTACTTGAAACTTGAGTTTTACAGCTTCAAAGTCATTACACCCCATGCCAAGGTGAAAATGTTGAATTATACTTCTTCAACTATAAATCAAAAGCGTGACTGTCTCTTTCTCTATTCTCTAACTGGGTATACAAGTTATAACAATTTTTATGCTTACAAAAGCTATCTCTAATCTAAGGAATTTTTCGATTAAAATTGTTACAAAAATTTACTCGCATTGAAGATACAGAAATTCTTTTTTTTTTAAAGAGAAAAACAGAAACAAACATTTGATAAGAAAAGAAAGGTTTTACGTTAGACAAACAAAATAAAAACAGAGTTGTATCAATTTCATTGATTTCATTCCAATTACAAAACTTGTTGATAACGAGAAAAAATAACGAAACTTCCGATAAGATTTTTTTGTGCGGCTCAACTCAATTTTCATTGAATTAAATGTTTATAAATTTCCTTTTTTTTGTAACAAACATTAAATCGAATAATTCTCTTTTACTGTCGAAATTGGTAACTGTTTAAAATGTCATGATACGTTTGACGTGATGTAATAGTATATTACTTCTGAGGTTCCAAGTTGTGTATTTGATAAGTGGGCTGTATTCCCCACTTGTCAAATAACAATTTGGAACCTCGTAAGTGCAATGCTTTACGTGATTAGGCTATGTAAATGAAAATGAAACATGCCGTAACACAATTTTACTCAAAAATGTGAGATAAAGTTAACTTTACTGCAGAGATTCAAAACTTGACCTCAAGCTTTTGAATAAAATACCTTATTTGACAATATGGGGTAAATGACGGAAATGGTACTTCTTGTGTGTACCTCGGCTACGCCTCGATCGTCCAATTCACACAAGAAGTACCATTTCCATCATTTGCCCCATTGGTAGGTAATGTTTTTTAGTAAAAAAAGACGTCAGGTAAATTTTGAATTCTACTTGACGTTGGCGTAACGTTATTTCAAATTCTTGAATGAAATAACATCACTTTTCAACGCGACAAATGATGGAAACGACTTCTTATATGTTAATCGAACTCAGCCTCGTCTCGCATTGGCAAACTACACACAAAAAGTTCCATTTCCATCATTTGATCCAGTAGTGTTCAGATTGTGTCGTTGGATTTGATTTATCACTTTGTTGTGTAAATAACTATTTTATCAAACCGAAGATCCAGATTTAATGAACTAAATAATAAAATGGTAAAAATGAACCAACAAAAAAAGAACAAGAGAAAACCTTACCTCTAGCCGCGTATCGACAATATCTCTTTTATGACGGCCATGTTGCAATGATGGTTTAATTATTTCATGTTTATAAAACTCCTCTGACGAGTGAAGTATAACGTTATCTGAAAAAAAAAATATGGAAAGAACATCAATAAAAGAGATAATCAAAGGTAAATAGAGGCACACAACAAATCGAAATGGTTTTTCTTTCTTATCCATTTTTATTCGTTGAATTGTGAGCATTCTCACAATAGACAGTAAGATATCATGTCATGTCTAAATGGTATAATCAATTAAAGTTTCTAGTTCGTTCACTTAATCCTGCAATTATTTGTCTTTCTAATACAAAAGTATAATTTCAATTTAACGGTAGATAAATGTATCGGGCTGCGAGAAGATGCTTCAATACGATACAAGAAAAACAGAAGATAACTTTCTTGTGCAAGACGATCAAACGGAAAAGAAAATGACAAACACATTTACTACTACAGTTCAACGACCAACATGTGTTACTATCCCCAAACACGACAAGAGCACTTTATTGTTGTTTAGAGTAATTGCATTGACAGACGACTATGTTACCTGTCGGAATACGTATTCTTCAATGTTACATTGGTAAACTCTGTAAGTCGCTTCGACTTAATTTTTTTTTATTAATAGTTCGAGGAAGAAACTTTCAGAGCTTCAGAAAAATTAGTTACAGAAAACGACAACTTCCATGATGCATTGCGGACCGCAATTTGCGCTGAGTGTGCTAGTCTCTCTGATCTTTTGCTCTCGAAACTAATTATTCTTTTGAAGCTTTTATGACTCTGCGAGAACTTCAACTTCCAGAATTTCGTGGTATGTAGTGATGTAGTTCTGTAGTGATGCACAAAATTTACACGTATTATGACACGAAAGACACAAAACAAAAGGAGCAAAGGGAGTAAGAGAATTATGTTTCCGTTCGGCCTACAACTCGCGAAATTGCCTAAAATATACCGTCCACATTGTGGACGGTATATTTTAGGCAATTTCGCGAGTTGTGGACTCCACAACATATATGTAAATAACTAATACATCAATTCAAAACAAGTCGCATGCATGTAAACGGTCGTTTTTACTCCTTGGACAATGGACAGTTTGCAGGTACTATGACCCTCGCTTTTTAGCTCTCCTATAAAAAACGATCCTAGTAACTTTCGGCGCGTGATTTCGTATCATAAAGGGTGTAACCGGACATTATTTTCTTGCTAGGCGAGGAATACATCCCACACGCCTCAATAAAGAATTTCCCAGCAAGACAGTACGGTACTTTGTTGTCTTGTGACCAAAAAATGCGAAAAACCGGACGCATTGCTGGCTGCAAGACAATAAATACTTTATGTTACCCCCACATAGCAATTCCATATAATCCTGCGTCTCAATGATAATGTAAAAAGGCGAATCTTTAACTTAAGATCAGGTCTGGTGTTTCCAGTAACGTTCGATAATGTTTAACGTCATGTAAACTGATACTTACTGAAAAAATAAAACTTAGTTAACGGAGTCGTAGTCGCCAGAAAGTTAATTAATTAACGATGTTTAGTGTACCGTAGCATAACATAGTTTCAATCATCTAAAGATTATGTCAAACAATTCCCAATGTTGTCTTCCATAGCGGTTTTTATTGTTGATTTTCACATTTTTACCATCAAATCAACATTAATATTTTTGTTGTTGTTATTATGTACACAAATCTCAAATAACTGGAGTGTTTATATGGCGAGTGTAGACAACAATCTTTTTTCGTGTTTACGAGTGCATACAAATTCTATATTTCTTGTTGTAATCATATTTTCATGAAATATGTTTCTCGATATGCTTGTGTACGTAAACATAATATAAACATAGCACACAAAAAACGACACACTACAATCGCAGAACAGACCTAATCTGTTGCGTTATTATGTTCCACCATTCTCCTAATGGGTACACCAACTCTTGGTGTATTCAAACGGAAGAACGAAAAAAAAAAAAAATTGGTATTCGAATTGCAACATCTGTTCTAAATGTAGATGTGGGAAATGTAAGAGATACACTCTGTTCTTCAACATCTAATATCGACTTACTAAATAAATCAAATAGTCCCAGCAAATAGTCGAAAATAAATCAGAACTCATGATCGAAATTAATTTCGCGGTTCCAATTCCAACAACTTCTTTGTCGAGTTTATCGTCACTCCGAAAAAAAAAACATTTTTCTTTTCGTCGACTCAACGAAATTCAATCCAATGTTTCATCAACATGAGAACATAGAAATTAGATTTATGTTCCGGAAACGCCATACTTAAATTATTAAAAAAATATTTCTCTTCATTTTATAGCCCTTTGAAAGCAGTAGGTGCCTTCTCCGGAGAAATTTTTTTCTCAATATAA
The DNA here is from genome assembly GCF_014529535.1 of Bradysia coprophila. NCBI lineage: Eukaryota > Metazoa > Arthropoda > Insecta > Diptera > Sciaridae > Bradysia > Bradysia coprophila. Next base: position 6,459,507 of record NW_023503293.1, on the reverse strand, counting down.
CTTTAAAGTGCGCCCTACTGGTCCTACCTATGTATTGGCATTGGGTATCGTTAATTAATTGCTAATCTAAATAATGCTCGCACAGAGATCGTACTTGTATAATCAAGTGAACAGCGAGCTTCCTCTTGACTTTAACTCTGCCTGACTTTTTAAAATAATTTAAATAGTTCACATCACATCACACTTTCACGCAGCTTCTCTAGCTTACTAGGTAACCATAGGCAGGGCCCTGTTTTTTTGAGTTAGAAATATATTCGTTTCCTAGCTCAAATTCAAAGACTGGCTCAGTGACATATGGACATTTTATTCATTTTCGGACGCCATGGGCATTTACCCAAATTCCCAATACAGAAAAAGGAGGCCCAGTATAATATCAAAATCCACATTTATGGAAGTTAATTTACATGCTTTGCGGTGTTAGCTAACGATCGTAAGTGAAGGGACGTAATAAAAAATTTGAAAGCGGATTTCGTCAAACAAGGAATTTATGAATTGAAGAGTACGAATCGACGTGCCATGTCCTTATTGAAATGAATGGATCTGCCGGTGATGACCATTTAACCGAGTCGTAACTTTTACCTCCAAAACAAACAAAATTCTGCATAATTCCGTATCGTCATTTCACGTGTAGGTGCGATGTGCGCTTCCCATGTGCGTCAAACAAACAGCATATTAAGTTAGAACATATTAAATAAATTGAATTTAAATTTTTAATTGAACGAATGTTAATCATCGTCGCATTACATAACGGTAATTTTGTTCTCACTTGTCATATGATTTTCTCAGTGGCATAATTTTCCATTTCGTATTAACAACGATACAACGATACACATCCAGTGACAATTTACAATGAATTTAATTTCTATTGAATTTCAAAAATTAAATTAATTTCGATGAGAGAGCATAAAGATGTTAATTCATCGAAATTGTTGGCCCTGAAAAATGGCAACTGAATAATGAATAAATAGAGCGCGATGTCGGAGTGATTTTTGCATAATTAGAGTCCGATGCGGCAAAAAGGAACCGATTCTGAATTCTTTAAAAAAAATCGTTATCTTGTCGATTCATAAATTGTGAATTATGATTCATTTCTGCATGTAAACCTCAAGTCGTATCTTCGCCTAATAGCGGAAGACGTACGGGGCATAACTTACAAAGACGAATCAAATTAGAATCAGTTCTCACTATGCAACCATGTATCTTATCGCACACATGCCGGATATCCTACAAAAAATGATGCAAAGTCTCTTTCTTTAGTGAATCTTACAGCTGCATTGCGTACATAACTGTACCGAAAATTGTTCAAACAATTTTTGTTCCATTATTTAAGTTGAAAACCAGTAAAAAGTTGCCGTAATTTTTATTTATTTATTTTTTTTGATAAACTAAAGACCCACATAAATATTGGAAGATAAAATGTGCATAAAATAGAGTCCGTATTCCGCCGTAATACGTAGTATAACGTAATACATATATAATGTTCACCAGTCTCTTCTTTGCAGTCTCATAATGTCATTTTAAATTTATTATTTGTTTATTATTTCATTTCCATCCACTTCTCCATAAAAACGTACAGCATACAACCAATAACATGTTTTGTGTGCATCGAAAGGTTGAATGAACTTGAACTTCTTATGCACTAATAATCTCTGGTATAGAACGACGACAACAACAATCTTCTTCAACAGAGACATGCGACCAAAATTCACTTTTTTTACTGTGAAGTGTACGAAGTAAAACACAACGTTTTATTTGATTTTTACACAAATTGATTGTCTGTTAACTCGAATTATATATATTTGTATGATGTTCCTCTCATGGTGAATATTCCAATAGTGGAACGGTAAAGGAAAGAAAATGCACTTAAAAATGAAATAATAAATCGACGAGAGAGGACATTGTCAATTTAAAATAGTTTTTTTTTTGTTCTTTGACCATAAATGAAGTGGAATTTATGGTTTCTCTATTTTATGTTTTAAAAGAACAATTGATATTGATCACGGTCCGTAATGGGTAGGAAATTACTTAGAAATTCGATGGGAATATTCTGTATTAATCAGAATAGTAGAACAATTGCATTCGATTACGTTGGGGTAGCACACATAATAACACTCAAAAGGTGGACTATTAGGTGTACGCTTACGTGTACGTCTGCCAATTCAGTGAAAAGGGATTTACAAAGTACGCATTCAAAAAGAGACGAATTTTAAGCAAATACTTCCCGCAGTTTTTTGAGTTAAAAATTATGAAAATGTAAGAAGCGTACGCTTTTGTTTGAACTCTTCCACGCTCTCCTAAAAATCGGACGCACTTAAGTAAGAATTACAATCGCTAAATCAACATACGTTATTTTGCACCAGCTGGTCCCATTTGGAATTGTATGTGACCAGCTGGTGCAAAATAACGTGTGCACACCAGTTCGTTTTAGCGATTGTATCTAGATTCTTACCCTTCTAGCCGGTGAACTGCAGTGAACAAATATTAGAAGGGCGTTATCAAGTAGTCCTCAATTGAATTTGGAATTTCCATCGGCAATGGGGCTATTTGTTCCTAGAGGAATGGTAACGTCACCAACGTCAACGTGCATTTTAGGCCCCAAATTTCATTCTGTCCCATTTGTATTACGCGGACGGCCATACATCGACGACATAAATTGGCAATGAGCGCTGGTTAAAGTGGCCGTACATAACAAAATTCAAAATGTATTTGAAAGCCAATGAAGTAGTAGATTTTATATCAATTTTTCAAAAGAAGTAATAGACTAGTGACATGCCATCCTTCCGTGAAAGTCCAAGTCTCCAAAATAAAATTAAAATGCAAATTTCCATAGAAATCGAATAGGGATCAACGACTCGTGCTTCTTATACGATATGCCAGCGCAAGGACACTGTAGAATATTATCACATGCGTGCCATATAACAATGACCAAGCTGTATATGGTGGCATATCATTTTGTATTATAAACACAAAGTAATCTAATTAATGTGAGTGAAATACCCTGGGTGTATCCGGCAACACACAGGCTGAAAATGTAATGAGACAGAACCGCAGACGATTTATTTACGAGAAAGATTTTTAATTTAAAATTATAAAGTTTTACTTTCAAGTGTGTTAGTTGATGGCGTTTTTTTTTCTTCTTCTTCTTTTTCTGATAATTAATGCATTTTCCATTCATCTTCGTTCAAGTAGTAGCAGAATAGCATGTCTTTCAGAAACGAAAAACGGAAATAGCTGCCTTCGTTGGTTGGGTCTTTTTTAGTGTTTATTTTAGTATTTGTATTTGATATACACTTCGTGCATTTTCTTGTATTATACTTCTGAACATATGACTTACTAAAATGTGAAAATGAAATTAACTTTTTTTATTCATTTCAAGATAAAATAATGAATTTTACGATTTTTACTATAACCATGATTATACATGCATCATATATACGAAAAACAAAAAAAAAATATTTTAGTTGAATGAGAATGAGTCAGAGGAAATATTTTTTATGCTAATTATTTTTACATGGTGTGTACAAATTGAGTTTGAAAACGGTAACGCCAAACGAATACGAATTTTCGAGTTCATCCATTCATACACATTGTTTAAGTGGCCATTGTGTATGTGTGAGTGTGTGGGTAAACATTTCTACAATTAATTATTATTGCAATCAACACGAATTTCAATTGAATTCGCAGAATTTGCTAGCGAATTTTAAGGAAATTGTTTGGTTGAATTTTAAGAAAAATTGTTCGAGCATTAATTTTGACGAACATTTTTCAACCAAAAAACGAATTTATTTCGCTGACGGTGTTTCTGTTAAAGTATAGCTATATTTTACGGAATAAAATACGACCGAAGGTGTACACCAGCCAAACCACCAAAGCACACAACTTTTCAGTTTATCGATTCGAAAGAAATGAAGATGAAAATGTGTTGTGTGAGCATCAAACGAAATTGAATCTGATGACAACAAGGAAATATTTATACCAAACAATAACACTCATTGTTGGAGCACACACCTACGTCATGTTTCGTATAAAAAAATGTTTTGGAGTACCTATTGTGACTATGCGACACAAGCAAATATTGAGATTGGATTTTATACACCGTCCCTTGGGTGTCCGTATTATTTCATTGACCATATAATAGTCAAGGGACATCACATTTAATTGATACAAATTCAGTATACACTTTTTGGCCGAACATGTCCAAATGGGTCTGTTTGGGTGTTCGATTTAGTAATTGAAAGTAAAAGTATAGTGAGCTTAACAGCATGTGACAAGGATGATTGATACACAAATCCGTTTATTAATTAATTTATTAATTGTATACAATGCCGTATCTGCTAGAGTAGAAATGATTCCATCGTGATGGAAATTCTATTTATAATTTTCTTCGCTCGATTACAGGTAGGAACCTGTATCCATATTCATCTGTTATTGGTTGTAGCCACCGTTGACGAAGAATATTTAAGATAAAGATTTTATGGACTCGGAAATATGTGATTGTCGTGCATCACGATTTTAGCTACTGTCATTTTTGTTAAAGTAACACAGTTCGTGAGACCATGGTTAATGCATGAAAAGTGAGAGTTTACATCGAGCACGAAATAGTATTTTGTTGCTGAAAATGCGTCATTACTGTCTTGCTCAAAACCGATTTTACGCATTTTTTGGTCACAAGACAACAAAATACTGTGTGGGATGCATTCCTCGCCTTCGGCTCGAAATACAACCTCACCACACCCCTCAACAAAGAATGTCCCAGCAATACAGTAATGTACTATTATGCTGTAAAGAACTGTAAAGGGTAACCTATCTGCCATTTCGAGATTTTCGGTAAAGTGATTGGCTTTTATTGAACGAGAAATACATAAAATATTTGACAGATGACTCACGAACTGTGTAACCGAGTAATTTCTCAATATATCGTTTACAAGAGATGATTCGCTCAGTCTCGCTGCAACATTCTATTTTTCTCGCAGTACGGCATTGTTTAACTTTCCATGTAACACATTGGGGACAGGCCATTTTGGTTCACTAAATTAGTAGTGCCAATTTTGTAAACTCTTGACAGTTCGCCTATACATTAAATCTCAAATGTTTACGACATTGACTTATTTACGAACTATGCGAACCATAAAGACTGAAGCTCGAAATGCACTACACTCCGTTTACTCGCTGCTTACGCTATAACAATGGAAAGAGAGGACAGTTTTCATTTTTATTTTGAAAACGGCGACCAAAACGGAGTGACTGCGAATCGGCCTTTACCCTTAATGTTCTTAGCCGTACATCACCAGACAGTTAGTTGTTTATCTCTTTAAATAACTCTCTATTTATCGGTATATAAGGTATTATGGACGCCCTTCACTCTTGCTACTTAAAGGAGAGAAAACAATCAACTTTGCAAAGTTTAGTACATACTTCGTAATAGTTATTTACGTATCTTGGTCGACGGTATATTTTTGTCAATTTCGCGAGTTGTAGCCGCAACGAAATGAGGCTGACAAACGAAAGTGCCTAAGATGAACCGTCCACAGCAGATGCGTATACAACTTTTCCGAAAATTCCGAAATTTATGCCCAAAAAATCTTCTTTTTTGTGAGTTTTATTGCAATCGTAGCCTTCGGAGTGCTACGCTAATAGGTTCAATTTTAAAAAGCTCCATACCTCCATTCTAATTGCTTATTTTGAAGCAGGTCTGAACCTACAGGAGCATTTAAGACGAGACTTGGGGGATTAACGAGCGTGCTAAATTATTGAAGTATTAGATTTTCGAAAAGATTATTTTTTCTGACTTGCAACAGACTGTCTCGTATAGGTACCGATAACGAAATACTTTCCAATCAAAATTGTAAAAGTTGATCGAGACATGCTGTTAAACCTAAACAATTCAAAACAAAATGCCCTGGATTCATTTTAAAGCCCAGCATCAAAGCGTAACACTGATGAGATAATTAAACCTGATGATCAAGTTAATTTGCTGGGTCTGCAAGATTTCATGATTTCGAAATATAAATTATTAATCATCGGGACGGTACGCCATGTGAACTCTTCACATTTGTACGAAAAAACCGACGAACGAATTTACGGTTTCGCTTGTTAATGACATTCCATTTAATAACATTAAAATAAAGAATGGACTTCATCAATTCATTAGAGAAAAGAGTCATGTACGACACGGGTGTGGATCTATCATTTCACGGTTGACTGCGAATTAGTTACATTCGAGAAAGAAAAACAAAAAACAAAACCAAAAAACAATATTAGATGGAACAGCATAAAAATGTTACCTTGCAACATTAGAACAGCAATAACAAAACACTTTTAAACAAAGCCGAACGTGAACGAAAATAAACTTAAATTCTGTATATTTTTGTTAACCACATTCTTTCAACAGTTTCAACACCGAACCACACACACAAAAAAAATATTTAAACGTAAAACACTCAAGCAGATTTGTTAAATTCTGCATGCAATAATATAGCATTAATTTCCACCACACATTCGCACGTGCCGAATGTAATGAATAAAAGTTTTCAAGTGGCTAATTGCGATTAAACAAAAAATCCGTTGGGTTAAGTGATGGTCTCGCCACACATAGTAATTGCTCGATGTGTTTTGTAGGCAGTATTAATTGCAACATCCTACAATTTGCCTTTCTTTGTCTTTCTTTTCTATTGAAATTGAGAAATTGTAATGACTACACTGCAACCTTTGACCGTGATGTTACTTAAAACCAATAAGCATTAAAAAAAACCAACTTCCTTCGATAACTATAATCGGTTGGTTGAATTTAGTTTCAAATTTTTCACCTGCTGTTGACTGATATTTTTAGTCATTTCCTGTAAATAATCTCCTAAATGAGATAAAAGAGAATGTTCGACTTTGGACATGTAGCTCATGTTTCAGGCAATGCGTCCCTCATAGTCCATAGTCCCTCATAAATCCACGGTTTCATTGCCTGTGCCTTGTTTACATCACCCGATACGAAAAGAATTTATTCAACGACAATGGTTTTTTAAAGTCTTTGAGCCTTAGAAAGGGCCTTAACGGCGGTAAGTGCGCTACAAGTTCAACGTGCGGAGGTCTTATCTATAGCAGCGTTAAATCGTCCCATCCTCGTATAAGGAAACGTTGAAATTTATTTTTTCGGTTCATTTTTTATTCATTTGCTCACTTAAACTTCAAATTCTGAGGCGCACTTACCACGTGAATTGTGTAGCTCATTAAACATTCATAAGCCCTTGTAGAGAACAAAGCCTCCTATGTTAGTAAAATCTTCATCTAATTTAATCTAACTATCTCATCAACTTATCAACTTATCGATATTCGTTTCCTCCGAACGATGTACATCCCACATCTGTTTTCAGCAAAATTATTTTATTTTACAAAGAAACGAGAACGCATCGAACCCAATTTGGTAGCAAGCAGAAATCGTCTTCACAACAACTCATTTCAATTGGTAGAAGATGCGATAACTTATTTGCACTGCGTTCAATCGGTTGATCGGAATAATAAAAGTAATTTCTTTGTGTTTAGCACACATTTTCGTTAATATAAATAAGATGTTGCGAATGTGTGTGCAGTTTCTTTTAATGGAATAGCAACCTCTTTATTCCCACCACATCAATTTCTGTGTTTTCAATAATTCGATCGATGGTACGATTTTAGGTTTCATTTTATTTTTCCTTCGTGTATATGGCTCAGAGCAAGTCTATGTAAGGTGTCAGTCTCGTTAATCAACAGAAGTCACTGTTTAATGTATAATTCTTGACAAGGCGTCACACCGAACCGAGTAATCCAATGTTAATGATATTTCGTCCATGTCCTAATAGATTGTATCGTTTAAGTCATTTATTTACAAGCGCAACGAAGCTGTTTGAAATGAGCGCACCAAAATTGGAAAATCATAAACTTTTGATGTTTATACGTACACCAATGTCATAAAATGAAAACTATTTTCAATTTTACCCGAGTCAATAAAGCGGAAAATGTTTTCGTTTAATGCAGCGCCAGAAATCGAAATGTTGATTTTTGGTGCTCGTTTATTTCATTTCGTTGACATTAAAGTCGTTTAATGGGAATGCTCAACAGAATTATTCGACAGTCTTCTCTACCCTTTTCATAACACACAGGCGTCACACACCTTTCATTTTCTGAGAATGTAATTTTCAATTTATAACCAACAAAGGTTTGTTTGAATAAATTCGGTTCATATTCCGTCCACAATAGAATCTTAACTCACGGTTTATGAGGTTCATATGATTCGTAAAGGGCTTATTTATTTGTCATGGGATTTGTACCGTAAAGTCGTGTTGTGGGTGGATTTTTGCAAACGGATGCGATACTTGCAGCGTTGTGAATCATGACCTGTAAATCAAAACTTAGGAAAAAGACGAGCTCGAAGGGTGAAATGGTCTTTGACAATACCTACGTCTGAAAGAGATAGAACAAATCGAAAAACAAAGATTTGTCCGGCTGTGGAGATATTTATTCTCTTAGTGCAAAATCGTACGGGTGTTTTGCTAGCCATATTCAGTTTTGAAACGACATTCAATGAGTTTTCAGGGCATAACATATGATGTTGGGTGGAATTATTTGCGTGCTTTTTGGACGGTCATTCATCAAACTTATGCAAATCTTGTTCTACTTTAGATTAGGAGTATTTTTCATTTCTCCTATCGCACAAATAATATTTTTGTCGAATCCTACGTAATCATTCGTAAACTAACGGAGAGTGTCGCATCGTAGGTAGTGTTTATGTTGTCATCATTCAGTGTGATGGACTATTCTAAATTTCGGTTTCAATTAACTTTATATTCGAGAATTTATCGTGATCTGAGCCCGGACAAAAGTCTGATGGTTGAATTAATGACGTGTTCTAATTTCGTCGTTTTCGTTTTCTGCTTTTGATTCGACATACGAAGGTTTTTAGCCAAAGGCGACTGTATCCCCCATGTCGAAACAACAGTACGGTATTTTGTTGCCTTGCGGCCAGATAATACGAAAAACTGTTTTTTGTTTCCACGGTAAGTTGTTTTCTGGCCACAAGACTACAAAAGTTTACTTTATCATAGACAGAGAAATTAAGAAGAAAAGAGATCAAATCAAAGCGTCGCCCTGGGTACGTGTAATGAGTCATTAAGTGTTTGTGTGGCTAGATGCCAAGTGCTGTTCAATTTTAAGCCTCTGAACAGTTGGAGTTTAGTCTGATGGAAATGAGAAAACGTGAATGGTGAGCCTGAAATATTTAGAGAATGATCCTGATTGCCAAATTTCGGTTTCAGATTCATTAGTTGAAATTTCGTATGGAAAATGAACCGTTCAAAATTCGGTGTTAACTACCTTCGTGAGTGATGTGACTTTTGTTCTTAATAAGTTAGAATAGTTTGATTTTGTTGAATTTTCAGGGTCTAAAACGAAAAGCATTTTGTGTGTGTAAAGTTTTCAGCTTTCCACTTATCTCCGTTTATCTGAATGTACGTATTCACTCAACTGACACCTGAGGTTCGCTCCTGATATTTTCAATTATAATTTTCATAAATGAAATCGAATTAAACCAATTTTTCCGTTCGAATCAATTGAAGCGATAAATATTCTTTTCGTTCGCTTGTTAGCTTCAATTGTTTCGGCAAATTGACTTTGCCAGGAAGCAGACTATGACTATTGAGTATCGAGTACAATAGCCATCTGCATTATGTTTGAGGTGTGACTCTAAATGTTTCACGTAGTAAAACGAAAAAAAAAAAATCGAAAGTCTGGTTGGCACGCAAACGGTCGTCTGAGTACTACATTCAGATTGATGATGTAAAAAACTATTCGTCTATTATTGGTTCGAGACAGTATCGAAGTACAGTTAACAGCCCGTTATAACTGCAACACAAAACACATAACAATTCGTTAATTATGTTTTTGTAAACGTTTTAATGTCTGTTACACACATGGACAATGCAGCTCCACAATTTTACTATACAACAACATCAGTCATTTTTCGCTGGCGGACTTTGTGTATTTTCATTAGATATTTTCTTCCATTTCCATACTGTTTTCTGTTTCATTTACGATTTGTTTATTTTGAGCGCTCGCATAGAGTAATTCTTCATTTTAAATGAAAAGTAATTTTATGCTGAAAAGCCAATAATACAGTTGAATTATTCATGCAACTCAGACAGTAGTTATTTGTTCACTGAGTGAATAAAATAGGAAATTTCAACAATTGTTTTGCGGTCAGAGCGGAGCGAGGTGAACACATAGTGTTTCTTAAGTGTCCACTCCACTCAACAAAAAGTACTACGTGAGAGAGCGAGCTGTCAAATAAACAAAGAAAAAATTGAAAAAAAAAAATTTTGTCTCTCACACGGAGAACTTTTTTGGTAAGAGGAAACTAAGCATTATGAGCGAGGTGTGATTAACCGTTTATCACCTCAACACAAAACCATCAATTTGTTACACAATTTTTCAAAACAAAAAGATTGGTTAATCTAGTGGGAAAAAGTTGAAAATTTAATTTTGAGAGGATTGTAGCAAGAGCGTACCTAGATCCACAAGTCCCGAGAAAATGAAATTTCAACTTTTTCCCCGAGGTCAATACAGCGTTTTTAACAACGAAAGCTCTCGAAGTTTCAGCTAAGGTGAGAGAATGAACTTTTTCTCCCCCGAAGTGTCATCAGACGAAGCGTCAATAAAACATCATTTGCGGTTCCTGTGTATCAACCAACATCAATCAGAAATGTACAGAAAAATAGTACAAATTTGTGCGTCGAAAACAAAGAGCAACGACTCTTCGTGCCATTTTCCGGTATAATAAATCGACAGCACATTTCCAACAAACTACAGAAAAAAATTGTTTGATTGCCTTTCGGTTCTTGGTTATACAACAAAACAAACCGTCCTACCCATTAGCCACTACTACACACGGTTCTACGAATCGTTGGTTATATAGACAGATTATTTATTGTTTACTCGAAATGAATCACTGAGTCAACTCCTTAGACGTTATGTATAATAAACGAATTAAGAAATAATATTGCACAGACTGTGATGCAGTCTGACTGCAAAATTAGCGTTAATACACAAGATTACTCACGGTCGACAGTGGATTTAAATGTGGAAATATTTGCGGCAGATATTGACGGTAAAAGCATTTTTTTGCCAGATAAAATTGACAATGGAAACAAAGATGATTAATGGCTTACCTTTACTAATTCTGGAATTTGTATGTCCATAGACAGGCACAAGAAGTATTACGAAAATAGCTGTAGTTATCCATTTATTGTATTTTCGATTGTTTCCGTTACATTTAAATGCAAATAATTCCCGAACACTATCAGTCCACAAATTTAATTTTGATTTATTGTTATTATTGTTTTCCACCACATCCAAAATTCTATTATTAGCACCTCTATTGTTGTTGCCATTCAGTAAATTATCATAATATAAGTCTGAAGTCTGTATTACTGCCATTACTGCAGTTAACCATTTCTGGGGGGTAGTTTTATTTGATAGAATTTAATATTTTAAGTAGCACAATCCACAGCTTGATTAAAATAGCGAATAGAAAAAAATACCAGAAACCGAGAACACAATGAAAAACTTCTTTTTTTCTTCGTCTCTTAGTGCACCGTAGAGTATTATTCTCAATTCTGACAGCGACTGTTTGAAAATCTCTAAAATACCTTGACAGAAGATAATAATATATTCCAATGGCGTCTAATTACTTCTATCAATCGAAATGTAGATGGCACACCTGGCCCATCACCCATCCACTTAAAACGATTTCTATTACAAAAATGATTTCAGTACGTTATAATGAATGGTAGGTGGAAGCGAACGTATACATTGTTATTTGTATTTGATTCGAGTAGGACTAAAACTAACAACTTATTTGAGCCCTTCAGCGAGTTTTAACTCGGAATATATAAGTATCGCTATGGGGGACCTTCTGAAACGTCGAGAGACCACTTGTCCAGTAAAACTTTGTTCGTGAAGATTCGCGGTCAAAACTTTTTATATTGCAGATTCGGATGGATGACCTAAACTTGAAGAAAAAACCTTTTGCCGAAGAACTTTGTAAAACGTAATGGAAGTCCTTATGTGTGTACTTCTAAAACAACTGATGAAATATGATCACTTAAATATTTCACCTTCTCATATTTCATCGCAGATGCTTTTAAATCCCTAGTACTTTTCTAATGACCCTCACACGACCATCTACGTTTCGTGTACCTCGAGAAATTTATACAAGAAAAGTGTTAGTTTTCGGTTGAAAATTTTAACTGGACCTAAGATATGGATGAATTTCAAATCCAAAAAGACCCTATTTGCTCTGGAAGTTCATGCAATTACATTTCTAATGACACCCCTTTACCCTTTACGGCTTGTGTAATTGGAGAAATTTCTGTAAGAAAAGTGTATGTTTTCGATTTTTGACCGCCTCACACGCCACTCAAGCTTCGAAGTATTTTTTAAAATTGGTTTTGACTTCTAGGGTCGAATACCTTTCTGGGCAAAAAAACTTCCGCTGGAAAATGCGCTTGCACGCAAAAATTGTAAAAACAAAAACTTGACCCAAAGAGTTTAGGAAATAAAAATTTTACAAAAAAAAAGTTTGTGTCACAAAGTGGTAGATGTTGATTAAAGTTGAAAGTTGAAAGTACTGTTAATAACTTAAAAATATATCCTGAAAGAAAGGAATTCCAATGGCGCCATTTTTTACTCTTTTGAGGATTTTCGACTGATACCAACTTAAAACAAAAAAAAAACTTAAAATTGACTTTTCACACACAAATCTGTAATGAACATTAACACGGCAGAGTAAAAGTAAACCTGGCAGGAGCGGTTCATTGCGCTCCTGCCTGGGTTACTTTTACTCTGCCGTGACATTAAAGATGCTGAAATTTCATCTGTCTTCAAACGGTCACATATGCTATCGACAATAACGGCCAAAATAAGTGATAAGCTCTAACCAGTGCTCCCTTTATCGCAAAATTTATGTTTAAACTAATGAAGTAGCAGATTTTGTTTCCTACTTTGTTTTCAAATAACTGTGACTGATGCGTGCGGAAAGGGTTGTCGTGCTGTACTGTTTTTTTAGCTGTGTTCCTATTTGAAATGTTATGATAAGTAAAGGACTCTATTTCGAAAACTAATAGCAAATCGGAATCTACTACCGCTTGAGATGAAGCGTTCGAGCATGCAGTTTTTGTTTTGAACATTCCCAATTTTTTTATCTATCTAAGATCATTATAGGAACTATAAGAGACATCGGATCAATCTCTTTAATAATATTTGTTTTGTTTTATTGTTGAATAAATGAAAAATACTTCGGTGGTCTGCCTGTTGTCGTTATGTAATAACACTTTGTCAGTTGTGTGTATCTTAAATTCGAAACTCTTCCTTTACATTTGAAATTTAAAAAAATTACAAATATTGGCACCACACACCCATTACTATAGCATACATGACCTGTACAAATCGCAGTCCATCTGTAATATAATTAGGAAAAATAAAATTGCAAAAAAATTTACTATTTCCCAATCGAATTACCATCGAGACTAGTAGCTGATCCACTGCTATCTGACTTACACAGTGGCGGTAGATAGCCAGTTTCACAATGACAGTAACCTTTATTGTCGCACGCACCGTGTCCATTGCAGTTTTCCGGACAATTAACACCAATGCCTTTGAACCGTAGACTTTCGATTGATCTACATCTCTGTCGTACACAGATTTTCCCTTCGCCGCATTTAGCACCATTCGGAGATAGTCCCGGATCAACGTTGTGCAAGCCAAGATCGAAGACGACTGCTTGGCAGGGGAAATATGGATACACCGGTGAATAACCACGTCGCACATCTATATAGGAACTCTTCAACTCATGGTCGTCGTCAGTTGGTTGACATTGTAGTTGACCGCATAAAATGTCTTCATCAGAGCATTTTTTCAATGAATTTTCCGGCCAATTTTTGCCACAATTTCCCCACATGTCTCCGTTGACGTTATTGCCATAACATTCATCCACAGACTCTGCATATTGGCCCCATAACAATTTACACTGATTAGAGTGCGATCGACAAGCGCCTTCGTAGCAATATGCATTTCCATCATCGCACAATTCAGTGTCACGTTTGTAACGGTTTTCTGGACAGTATTCTGTTCCGTGGGTGCAGTACTCCGGCAAATCGCACTCTCCGTCACTTGGTCGACAGACGGTTCCCGCAGGTCGCATGCGGCAAGTAGTCAAATCACAGCATTCACCAGTTGCACAAGATGCATTGGATTGAAGCATACAAGTATGCGCATCGCAGCACAAATTTTCACAGTATTCGGGTAAACCACAGTCGCATTGTTCGCCAGGTTCAACGAAACCGTTTCCACATTCTGGATTCATAATTAATGCGGTCGGCTTGTTTCTGATGAATAAACGAATCAGATACGTGAATACAATATGTACCTTCACAGTATTTACCGCAAACATTGCAGCTGTCCGCGATCAAAGGCTAGATTCAATTTTTCCTTACTGCATGAGCTCCAGCTAAAGGCGACCGCATTAGAAGTGGTATATTCCATGATACAGGGCGGTGACTGACACTCGCATTGTTCTGTGTCATGGTACATACCAAAATTGTGTCCCATTTCATGGGCAATCGTTGAAGCAACAATACTGGTGCTAGGACTGTGTTTGTGTGTAATTCCTCCCGAACTTTTATGAGTACACATCGCATTCAGGATTGCATGTCCTGTGTAATGAAGAAGAAATGAAATTCGTCCCTCACTGGATCACCTACGCAAGGCATACCTATAACACTTCTCTCAAATTTCTGATTCGTCAATAAGTGTGCGTTATCGTTTGGATGTTCTAGCATTAAAATTTCTCGACGATGTGTCAGAAATTCTTCTAATGTTTTGCTGGAATCACTTGACAAATTGATTCTATCTTTCTCATTCCATATCGACACTCCCACCAAGATAATGAAGATATTTAACGATTCATAGAGCTAAAGAATAAAGTCAATAGTTAGATGGGGAAGGTAAGCATCTCAGCACTTTTACTAACGGATCTATTAGTTCGTTTGATCTAACTATTTTCAAGAGACTGATTTCCAATCTTTTACTTCGTTCTAGAGCATTTTCAAGACTTAAATTTCAAATGAACAACTTTGAATTTGACAAATTTGAATGATGAAGAACATGAGGCGACTAACAGCCCCATCCGAGAAACATGTAAAAAAGGCTTCCGATTGTATTGCGTCGTTTGTTTAACTTTTTCTTAATTAAAAGGGGGTCCTTCACAACAGCACAAACGAGAAAAATTACGAATTTTAAAAGTATATAGGGTGAGTGTACCAATCTCAGAACTTGTATGAGTGTATGTAATCTGTAAATGGCCCTCCAAATAGACGATTCTACTGTATCACTTACAGCATTCACAACATTTGCAATGTCCTTGCAGTATTTGTGAATTTTTTTTAAATCTCTTCCGAAGTCTCTGTAAATTGCATTGTCCACAACTAAAACAAATTCCACGAATAGCGACTGTCTGTTGGCCTTACTCGGACCTTTTATTGTGCCATCGGTTGATCGTTTCATCTACAACACATTAATCATGGAATGCATGGTTTTATTGGTCAGAGTTTTTGATTAAATCGGGTTTTTTCTGCAACAACTTACCTTCCGGCCAAGTTTGAAATTCTCATTCATGAATGTTCCGATATCATGTTTACCATGTCCACAAGTGAAATTGTTTGACTGATTTTGCATCCTATCAGAGTGTCTGAAAGAAATTTTTTGTTGTTGAAGCGAACACCACAAAACCGATAATTTGTGTTGCTCAGGATTATACTTGTAAGCTTGTAAGTGTTAAGATTATTTAAGACAAGCATATTGTACTCCCGATAATTATTGGTAAATAGGGTCTCTCCCAGTTACGGACTTACCTGTACAAATAGTGCTTGTCTCCCCTGTGATTCGTATCGACGTAATAAGTTTCGTTCCCATCGCAAATCACACCATTTATTCCATTACACGTGGATATTGCTGCGTAAGATGCGGCATTATTTCTAATTGTGCCCTGGATATAAAATGAGAAATTTTGGACGAGTGAATTTCTCGAATTTAATTTACCATTTTTAGGGCACTCACTTTGTAATGACACAAATCTACATCAGTCTTAGTAAAATGTTGAACAGCATCGGTACCATTTGGTAATTGGTATCTCATAAAGTGATTGTGTGGAATGAAATTGTGGTTTAATTTTAAGTCTATTATCACATCATTTTTACCATAGCTATAACGTAGTATCAACTCGTTGATGTGTTGACCGTCCTGTAAAAAAAACCCAAAAGCTGAATGACTGAAACTGATTACAACGAAAACTTGTAATTAAATGAAGTGGAAGTCAGTGTTTAGAAACGAATGTGCTCCAGCCAATTTTCAATTGATCAACTCATACGAACAAACCTACATATATGTCTTTATATACGGTTTTACTATTATGCCAGTATAACTTTGTTTGTATGACTGGAGCAGCAGAAAAACAGCTGAAGCAAATTATTGCCTAAATTTCACTGCCTTCGACTGTATTTATCTTAATTTCTTTATCCGTTTTCCAAATATCTACCAAACTAAATAGACATCTTACCTCCATTTGTGTGCCTAAAATAACTCTACTACTTCGTCCGTATAGTAAAACTGGCTCTATAATTTCGTATCTTAAAAACTCATCCGAAGAGTGTTGTTCAACTGAAAATGGAAAAACACAGGGAATCAACCACACAGATGTGATGAACATTTCGCATACTACAATGGGTACGTAAAGACAACACAATCGCGTCTCTTTTCACATTTTCTCATAACTAAAAATAATAGACTTGAATATCTGTTCTATATGTTCATTGAATCAACTTATTACAAGCCTTTTGTGCACACAAAATGTTTGACTGGTGCAATTCATCGGTGAAAAAAAAAACGTTGCACTATCCTAACCAACAGTCAAATAAACCCATGATTGAAAGATATGCAATGAATACTCACCTCCTTTTTCTTCTTCTCCTCCTCCTGCATATATTGGCACAAGAAGTGTGACGAAGAATACTGTCGCTTTCCATCTGATGAGCTTTCGGATCCCCTGACATGTCAATTGTTTAAGCGCATTTTTAGTACAACAGCTAACTCTGGTTCTAAAATTTTTCGCCATAACAGAATCTACACGTTCTTGCTTTACACTGGTTGTAAATTTCAAATTATATTAAAATAGAAACTTTTCCAGCTTGCACAAAATTTCAGCGGACTATGAAAGCTAATGCATTGCTTCGGTTAGACTGTAAAACTAATTCTAAAACAAGATTTAATGCTTGAGCTTCATAATTTAAATAAAATTTAATCAAAATCTTTTATCCGACTGAACAATTTATCAGAACCTTTACATTTCCAGTATATTTGTCATTGGAAATATATCAGAAAATGTGTCACAATAAATTCATAATTTTTGAATAATTTTTTTTTATCTCATGGATATGTCTTATCAAGAAAATTGCATAATGCAATGGACGTTTTAATGGATTATCGCACAATATAAATAATAAATAAAACATTTCCTCAATGTATACCGCACCAAACGATATAAGATGATGATGATGATTACATTGTTAAGCCCTGAAAATAGTCGTACCGTGCATGGTTCTATTATGATCTGAAAGACAGGCATCGCATCAGTTAAAACGAGGTAAAGCTTCATAAATATAAATCTAGATATCATCGAAAGTGCTCTTGCAACAAGTTACAAAACTAGTTTTATTACCTTTTACATATTTCACTTTAATAATATAATTTTTCAATTATTCATTACGCGTTGAAAATCTTAATTAGTTTTCTGTAAACAACATTCTAACTAATCAATTAATTAATTTTATCAAAAAATTTATTACATCTTTAGCGCCATGATTACAATATGTAAATGATTTATGGTGGCATTTTTTACGAAAATTTGCGCAGAACAAGTCAACCATGCTAACAATCGAACAAGAAAATTCACAAAAAGGTCAGAGCAAAAATGGAATTTTCGGAAAACGATGAATAATAGACGAGGGAAAATTGAGAGAGGAAACGAGAGTAGAAATTGGTGGCACAGACCGATGGAATTTTCGACATAAGATGGATTTTTTGGCATATTAGGGATAAACCATTATGGTTCGAAAACTTCGCAAGTGTGGCAGTTTAGTGAACTTTTGACATTTCTCCTGTATATTTTATGTCAAAAGTCCATGAAACCGCCATACTTACGGACTTTATGCACCATAATGGTTTATGCCTATTGAGTGGAACTGTTAGAATTTTAATGGATTATTCACAGTCGGAGAAAAGATGATGATTTAGGAGTTGTTGTGATTTGTATTTGAAATCCAGACAAATGTAGAGCACATGTGTGAAAGTTTTTTTGTTTGGGTGGGTCTCAAACACGAAAGTCTGAATTTGTCAGGTGTTACCCTCTCAAGTGGTTCTCCTTGATGAAAAAATAAGTTTTTTTATTCTATGGTAACCCTCTTGGAGTCGATTTAAGGTTGCCGAAGTTCGTCGAAGCGTAGATTCGCGAGTCGCGACATGAAACTTCTCCAAGCCACGCACATATCGACATAGGACTGAAAATTCGCAGGAAGGATAGTTCTTTGAAAATACTGTTGAGTGGAGTAGATTAAAAGTGAAATTCTATTGGCTATCTTTCCTGCTAATTTTCAGTCCTCTGTCGATGTGTTAGGTTGCGTGGATCACATTCGGTAGTGCTTCAAGTAGTGTTCAAAAAAAACACTATTCTACACTTTGACGAATTTCCGGCCAATCTGAAAAAGGATTATATTATTTAAGGTCACGAAAAAATTTAAAAAAAAGTTAAAAAGTTGAAAAATAATCGCCAAATAAAATATATCAGCCGCCGAGTCAGCCGACCTGAGGCACTGGCGGCGGCTGTCGGCGGCTAGCCACATTCAGCCGACCAAAAACACCGGCGGCGGCGGCGGGCATTTTAGCCGTCAGCCGCCGCTTTCAGCCGGCTGAAAATCGGCGGCTCTCTGGTCTGATCAGATATGAAGTACGAGTCGCCCAGTGTCTTCGGTTCATCCGACACTTCGAATGTTCAATATTTCTGCGTAAAGGATACGAAATAAAAACGGAGAATTTTTTCGCAAACGAAGCTCGTCCGATTCGTGCTTTAAGGTGAAAGTTGTATTTTTCATTGACGGGAGAGGTCGTGGACGACGAATCTTTATTAAATATTTCGTGATATCACGAATAATCTCAACGTCTCACTAAATTCGATGAAACATAAATTATGGAAATTGCAAAGTAAGATTTTTCACATAATATGGACATATAAAAGTTTCTTCAACATTTCATATAATAAGTCCAAACATACATCGACTTGAGCTTTGATTCTTCTGTAGATATGAAGTGCAATGTATCTACATTTGTTGAATTGTTAACCAACATCAGTTGACTAAGCACATCAGAAGAAAGATTGAAGAAAATTGATATCAGATAACTTGTAAATATATGTAAGTTGTAAGTCTGTCAAATGTAAAGAAATTCGAACTGAAATAGCATCTCACTTAGGACGTATTTTAAGGGTAATTTCCAACAATGTCCTACTTTTACTCTCTTTTTTGTCCTTTTCCCGAAAAATACGATACTTCGATGTCCCTCCGTTGCTTTTATGGCCGTTTCAGTTGTTGTCTTTATATACCAGCTGGAATGATAAACCGGAATAGGTCAAAATGGTCTAGCGTTACAATCTCCTAAAATTTAAACGAAGTCGACCCCTTATCACACGAGAAAAAAAATCCACCTGGAAACCACCGATCAAACAGCTGTACCACGAAAACGACAATTACGAGAGAGGCGAGATATACCTCGTTGAACTCGTAATGAAGCAAGGATTTTATAGTGCAAGTTAATAGCATAAAAATAGTGTAACCTATAGTAGAATGGTGTGCTTTGGACCAGTGATTAATATAGATATGTAGATTTTAAAAACGATTACTAGCCCTTAAGAAGCCTACCCTTAACCCCTCCACCACTATTCAAAGTTTTCACTGTCAACTTGAATGAATTATTGTGAACTGATTTCTTCATCTATCGTAGTGATATATAGCACAAATGAAAAAGGAAGGTCCAAACTATTTTTCAGTATACTAAAATTTACCTAAATTTTCCGATTTTCCAAACACTTTCCAATTTTTCTTCAGTGGTAGTTATGAATTTGCAAGTTAAATTTAAATATCTTCAAAAGTTTGTTTTGAAAATGGATTTTTTTTATTATTGTTTAGTATTTAATTTGCCACTACTTACCAGAAGAAACATCTTTTGGATTTTTCCAAACGTAGCGGCCAGGTGCGATTTTTGTGTTAAATTTGAGCTATTTTTAATTAGATTTTTTTAAACAAAACTTTTGGTCGTTTTTTAAGCAGATTACTTGTTAAAACTACTATAAATGTTTGAAAAATAGAAAAATAGTTGGTTTTCCAATTTAGGGATAGGGTATGGTAGCTCATTCGAGTTTATTATGCAAATTTGTTACCCCCTTATAAACTTTCACCAAAACTGTATCTCTCGCACTCAGCTCTAACAGAAAATAATTAACATAATCATAAAGCTGCAGTTCTCAGCTTTATGATGAGACCAAACACTCCATATTGAAATGAAAATATTATTAACTTTGGACGCAATAGGTGTTACGGGACACTTCTGCTCGCTAAAATTAATTGCTGGAAACTCTACAACAAAAATTTGCAAACGGAGCCCACCAAGACATTTTGGAATGATTGGACAATGAGTAGTAAGCTCTTATAACATTGACGTCCATTCTTTATCATCCAGACGATCCTCCTCTAAAAAGATCTAAAAAGGGAGTTTTTAAAGAGAAATATTATTGCTCAGAACAGGTAGGTTAGATAAGACTGGTGGTATGGTTAGCTTCTAGTAAGAAAGCTGCTCTCAGGAACTAGCTAGATATTTAATGTAGCACTCCTTTACCTGTACTCTTACTTTCAGCAGATTTTCATCTAGAATGCAAAATGTTGGTGTTGGTGTTTGTAAGTCACAAGGCTGCTGAAATTTTAAATTTAACTAACTCTGAAGAAAAATTGGAAAATGTGTGGAAAATCGGAAAATTTTAGGATTCTAAAAAAAGTTTCAACCTTTCTCTTTCATTTGAGCTATACATCACTACGATAGGTGAAGAAATCAGTTCGCAATAATTCATTCAAGTTGCCTCTACACTGAAAACTTTGAATAGGGGTGGAGGGGTGGGTTTCTTCAGGGCTAGTAATCGTTTTTAAAATCTACATATCTATATTAATCACTGGTCAAAAGCACACCATATGATTTGCACTATTTTTATGCCTTTACAAAAACATGGATCCGTACTATCATGTATACCCTACTCTTTAAAAATACGGATGACAGAGCTAGCCGATTCTTCGACGAATTGGCGATTTCACTAGGTAGTACGTTAGCACTCTCGCTTTGAACATTTTAGTTTTATCGCGCCAATGTTTCTGTATATTTTAACAATCGAGCTAAAGATGTAGCTGCATACCTTCTTGATTTTTTTTAGATAGAATCTCCTTCATCCACATAATCCGTAGAGCTCGTTTATATTTACGAAATGAGCGATACATCTCCATCATTCGAAACACAATAGATTCGATGACAGCTGACAGACCGTATTGTAATAACAGATCCAATCGCAACATTTATTTTGAAAATGAAATTATTTACGGGAAGAACATAACATAGTCGCTGTATTGAATTTTTTAATTTTTTTAAAATCAAAATGATTATTAGACGACCCATCCACATAAATATAACGTCAGCAATTTTACTCATAGTTTTAAATGGAGTGCACTATTCGAATATGGGTTTGTGTGATTTGAAAGTTTTTTATGTTTCTCTTCTACTGTGATTATTTTGACTCAAATATAACGAAAGATCAAACGCTTTTGCTTTCAGCGATAAATCATATGGAAGTCTCTTCGAAAACGGAAAACCAGAAGAACACAACTAACGTCGATTTCATCACAAACAAACAAAAATCGGTAAGGTCCACTCTCTATAACCAAAACGGACAGCTGGAAAAACGTAAAAAAAAATATTTTCCCATTCGTTGCAGCAATTGTCCGATGTATCGTTGTGTTCGACGGGAGGAAACTGTAGCGAATTGCCTGCCGCATGCATCACATGCAATTTCAATTATTCATGCATTTATGGACAAATGCAATCGGTGACATGCGATGCTCGACCTAATGTTCAGTGTCACGTTAGTATCTCGACATCGATGAGACTCTCATCATGATAGGGCAATATTTTCATTTTCGTTTGTTTCAGGGCGAACGCGAATTCAAACGTAGTCTACTCTGCCGATATTGTTGGCAAACCGAATCGTGGGAGCACAGTTGCGTCTTAAAAGATAATTGCAATTCCATCAATTCGTATTACTTGTAAGTGTTCCCAACCCGGATTAGAATCCATTTGAATCGTGGCTGACGAGATTCCATGTCTTTTCGTTTTCAGCACAAACTGTTCGGTATGGTCAGACCTACTGTGTCTAGGAAATCGAAAATTTCAAAAGAGACTGCGATGTAATTGGACTCAGGGTTACAAGTGGTCCACCGCATTAATTATAAGTATTACGTTGGGTGGATTTGGAGCTGATAGGTAAACGACATCCGTTTAACGAAGAATGACGCACCACATGAATCGAATATTTTTTTTGTTTTTGTTCTGCAGATTTTATCTGGGTCATTGGCAAGAAGGCATAGGAAAATTGTTTAGTTTCGGCGGATTGGGCGTTTGGACATTGATTGATGTTACGTTGATATCATTGCATTATTTGGGTCCAGCCGATGGCTCCCTATTTATTTAGATGAATTTTTTCAGATTTTTTTTTCTTTCTTAAATGTACTGAGTGATGCGATATAATATCATGTTACATACATCATATTAAGTACAGCAAAAGTAATCGTTTTTTTAGAGCTACGAAAAATGTGATAAAAATATACAAGAGAATGACGATACGTACTGCTTTTCATTTCGGAGGTATTATGGCCGGATGATCGGAGAAGCAATATTGGAGCTTAGGAAGATCGAAATACGGTTTTTAGTCGATCATCGAATATGTTAAATAGAATGAGCAAAAATGTGTCAACTTTTGAGATTGTCAGTTTGGCACGCTTCAATTTCAGTTGCAAGCTTTCGACAAAGAAAAGTTCGTCAAAACTTTAAGCTGAAAAATTGTCACAAAAAATCATCGAAAAACCCGACGAATATCTTATCAGTCAAAAAACCCTTAAAGGGTAAATGTGACGCAAGTCCTTTATATTACTTACAAAATAACTGATATCGCTGAGGGTGACGCATTTTGCGTCGTACGCAAAAGTTTTATCAACAAAAAATTACTCAAAAAATTTGTGAAAGAAATTTGCGTCACAAGTACCAGATGATTTGGTTTTCTTTCGTTTAAATTCTTTCAGTACATTTTTCAACCATTTCCCGTTCCTTAACATCTGCAGTAACGTGTGATAGCTCGTTGAACTCGTATGGATTCCTAGATCCCAGATATCTTAGTTTGGGGGTCGTTGGAGTTAAGGGAGAGAAGTCAAAAAGTTGCTGCAAATATGCTCCGCCGTCCTCAAAAAATTTTTGTTAAAACATTTCTGAGTCTGGACTTGCGTCACGCCCGCTTACTAACGTGCGGACATGATAGCTTTCAGTAATGCCGAACAAACAATACATTGAAAACATGTTTACATGCCAGCGTGCGGTAAAATGCACTTAACATCACTGTTTGTGATTGTGAAATAGTTATTTTCCTAACGCATGCTAAAATGCTTTTTCTTTGCGAATGAGAGGTTTTCATCTCGAGCCGGAGGCGAAAAAAGTTAGGACAAACTATCAAGTAAACAAACAACGCACTTAAAGCAAAAGTGTGTCGATTGACAACAAATAGAGTACAATTTTGTAAGAAAAATGTTTCCAGATTTTTACAGTGTTAAAATTTGTCTTATACACTGTACCGTTTCAGTACTCTATTTTAGTACCACTCATGCTTGAAATGTGTTGAAACAAAGCAAAAATTAAAAAAATTCAATTTTATCTATCACACGGAGTACTTTGTTGGTAAGTTTTGTCATCAAAGTGGAAATTTATCTCACACTTCACCATAATGCGGACTATTCATTCATGTGTCATGTAGCCGAACGAAGATGTTAGGCTCACATTCAATTTAAAGGCAACGTATAGACTGTTATGATCAGAGCGAGAAAACCGAAGACTAGTTATTATAACTTGCCTTGGGGTACTTGTCAAAGTATTTACTTCTCTTTCAACGCGGTACGCGAAAGGGCCGAAGACCAGTTTATTATAACTTGTTAAAATATCTCTTTCTCTTTCATCATAATATTCTATATGGTCGAAACTTAAATTTGTGACGTTGTAGTCTGATAGAATCAAATTCAATTTGAAAAGAACTTCGTAGACTTTGACATTTTTAGGGTTTTCTGACATTTTCACGCCAAATGCTTAATTTCACAGATTTTCAAATGGTTAGTGGAAAATATGAACCTTAATGGCTGGAATGTTGTTACCCAAAAAGCGTTCAATTATATGAGAAGTCTCAAACGATATTAATTTCTCACAGACCCAAAGGTATCATCGCCTTCATCCACAGTTCTATTCATAAGTTGTTGCCTTGTTGATCGCCGAATTTTCGAAAGATTTATACAAAATTGGTATTTCCAAAGGCCTTAACATTTCAAAGATTTTCTTTTTATTTAAAATTATGAATTTGACATGTATGATCCTGGGGATATCAACTCCTTCGCGTGTATAAATGATGGGGGAGGAAAAATAGTGTACGGCTGTGTCGGATAGACATGAGCATCCAAAGTTTTAAAAACTACTATTTAGCAATGGTTTACGACCCGGCCAGGCTTCCTTGGCGTATTTCTTCTTCTTCGGTTCGCTCAGATTTTCAGACATGTGCTCGTGCTCTCCAGTATTGACCACTGAAATGCAAGAAAGATAAACGAATTTAGAAAGACAACCAAACATCAACAACTGTTACTAATATCCTACATTTGTGCGTCGATTGTACCAACTGCGCGGTGGGTACATTCTCACTTTCGGTAACAGTTGGTGCTACTTCTGGCGCAGGATTCGGGAATATACCCATTTTCGATCCAAGATTGGTCATCGACGGTGCACTGTCAACACTAGCCGAAAAGGTGTCCATTTTCGAGCTTTCTCCACCGGTTGCCGGCGGTAGATCTTCGTACAGTTGCGGTATGAAATTGTGCGGATGCATATGTTTCGACAATTCGGCCGATGTTTGTGGCGTTCCCATGGCACTGCTGTCTAGTTTAACTCGTTTTGCCGGCACAACGGTCGTTTGAATTAGATTACGGAATCGACCGATTGCCGGATTTATGTCCTCTGGATTGATAATGATTTCTTCTTCATTGAATGTGACCGAACGGCGTTTCTTCTTCTTGCTGGCACTCTGGAACCAACAGAAGAACATGTAAGTAAGAAAATTGTTTTCGAAAGCCGACCAATTGACGGTGAGATTGCAGAAGCAATCAGTTTACCTTTTTCACGTTATTGTCGTCCGTTATTCCTAACATTGATATTCGTCGATTGTGTGCCGTATTGTATTCCGTTAGGTTCTAAAAACAAAAACGTGTAACACTTGATCGAACAATTTGAAATGATGTTACATCAAGTTCCATCTGAGTTTCCGGTATCAGCAGCGAACCATCACTCATATCAGTCATCGGTATATCTTCCATTATATTGTTCGACGATCGTGAGCCAGCTACCGGTCGTTCTCTCAGTGTATAGTATCTGAAATGTTGCCGTCAAAGCTTAGAATAAAACAAAAATCTTTCAACAAATCGTCGTTCAACTCACCTTGTCGATGCGCCGAAATGAAATGTTGAATTTATGTGCAATTGTGTCGGCTTATGCGGTTCAATTTGTAAATTGCCAATGAATGTACCGTGAGCTACAAATAATGTGCATTGGTTGTTATAAATCGGTTATCGAACGATACAGATGACACAAGTCATCATCCAAGCCGACCACTTACTACTTCCCAGATCCACCAAATAGGAAATATTCAAGTGCTTGTGATAGACGTAGGCTGCATGTACGCGAGAACATGAACTATGATCGATGCAGAAGTCATTCAACTGTGGATTGCGACCAAACAAATAACATTTCTTCTCGTCAATCATCAACTTTTGAATTAGCTTATCATCCTTGGTAACATCTAAGTGATTTCCTTGCGGTGCTTTGCCAGCCCTTAATACATTGGGATAGAAAATCGTTCTGATCGATGTTCATTCAGAGTGTAGCACTGGACTTACCAACTGGGTACTTCGTAATGATTGGCCATTGATGCTTACAGTTCGAAGCGAAAATTACATAGACAGGGTTAATCGCTCCGCCAATATCAACAATTTGTTTAGTCAAACGACAATAAATAAATTTCGATGATGTTTAAGACAAATATGGGTATTCCGATGCCCCCTCTGACGGCTCTGACAATACATTCTTCTTCTGTCATGGAAAAGAATTGGTATTGATGTCTAAGACAATATGGTATGCACGGTATCCACTCGGTTCAAAGTTTTAGTTAAGAAAGATGACATAAAGATGCCGTTGCACTACGGCTGTGCTAGCTATGTTAATGGACTTGTAGATAAATGATAAACACAAAACGAACGGTTTCATTTCTCTCTCACTCCAATCAAGCGACTGTTTCTTATGTTGCATTGTTGAATTGGCTGTTCTGAAATGACCGACTTAGTGGACGACGGTTCCCTTTTTCATAATTCCAAATTTAAATATCTGGCTAAAGTCTAACTCTTCCTCACTTCACTCCGTTTACTCACCGTTACGCTATAAAAATGAAAAGAGAGAGGAGTTTTCATTGTTTAAACGGTGATTAAACAGAGTGAAGTGCGGACTAAGCTTTAAGCTTAAAGCTTCTATAACGAACCTTTATGCATAAAAATGTCAACAGAAGCAGCCACAGCCACACTCTCAATGAAAGTTGGTAGTCAAAAATGAATATCTCGGTACTACCACAGGTGATTATATTCGTGCCGTGTTGAGAAGGAATGTACGTAATTATGTCTGTAAACTAAAGTTTCTTTCGAGCTTTGAACTGCTTTTGAATTCAATGCTTGAATGAACAAACTGCACTGATTAATTGTCAGCCTGCAAAGGCAACGTATCGTGATATGATCGTTTCAAACTATTACTTCATTCGTTTGTTGGATCTAGTCCAAACAGGTACTTTAACACTTCATTAATTTTATCGCACTTTAATATGTTTGCCTATCTAAAGGTCGCATTTTTGTAGGTCTTTTTGTATCTAGGCGTCATTCATAATATATCTCACGCTCAAATTTACATTTTTATACATGCAAACAGTCCAAATCACAACACAACTAAAATTTATTTAGAAAGAACCACCTGAGCCTTCACTTTTGGTGAGCCAAGTTGGATGTCGTAATAACGTTAAAATAGTACATTACTATGCCAGTGAAGGAATTTGATACCTCGAATCGAGGGTTTGAGCCCGAGATACTTTTACTCATCATAATAGAGTTTATAGGACGGAGTTTTACTAAAGGCACTCACTAGTAAAGTAATAGTATATTACTTCCGAGGTTCCAAGTTGTGTATTTGATAAGTGGGGTGTCAAATAACAACTTGGAACCTCGTAAGTACAATGCTTTACGTGATTAGGCAATGTAAATGAAAATGAAACATGCCGTAACACGTAAAATCTATTACTTTCAACATAATGAATCAGTCTGAAATTTAAAATCGCAGGCAGTTTGATAGAAAATTTTAAATGATACGCAAATCATAGCTCTGGATTATTGTTGAACTCTGAGCTCTGAAAACTAATAACAATATAACAACAATAAGAGTCTTGTTATAGGCTTCCGGGTAAAAAAAAGATAAAACTATTCAATCAGTGAGTAGCATTCGTGTATGTCTTCAAATATACATGGTATGGGTGACACATAATGAACACACCTTTGAAGGACAACGTCAAAAACTTCATTACTTTAGTTTCAACGCTTCGACGAATGATCAACAAAGCATGGTTTTTTGCCCACTTCTTCATAAGTCCAGCCGTCCCAGCCGTCGCAGCAGCCATCATGTAAAAATTCGTACGTAACTGTTTAAGAATGATCACGAAACTGTAACGAGAATTGCAATCCGAAATAATTTAAAAAGTTTTATCCGTACCCGAACCGAATTCCGTGTCATAGCAAATCTGTCTATCCAAAAGGCATCGATTTTTTACCACAATTTCCTTGTCACTGTTTGGCCGCTTGGCACATACCTCGGCAAATTCCTCTGCGTCACAGTCTCGAATACAAAACGATTCGATTGCAATGACTTTCAAGAACACTGAAACGACTAAAATTCAACCACAAAAATTAAATTAAAACTGAATCCAGGCTATCAAAGCTATTCTGGATCGGAATCCAAGTGTTTTCCTTATTTACTTTACCAAATAGAATAATTGAAATGATGCGCATTTTATTTCTGCCAAAATCTATATCGACAGAGCGCCTTTGGTTAATAATTTTAAATTGGAAAAGGTGTAAAATCGTTCTGCTATTTTATTTTTGCATAGACCATTAATTATCTGACGAACGTTATTTGTCGAGATATTTGTTCAGTTGGCCTACCATACACACGCACGTGTTTTGAACATGACATATGGAGTTTTAGTGATGTTTGCAAAAGTAGTAATCGACAGAGCCACATGATTAATTTGATAATAAAAACAACATAAACAGGAATCTAGATCATAGACTCACTTAGTCACATTGTTCGTACACTACACACTATATACAAATCAATATGTTAATCATTTTGAGTGAAAGCTTAAAGCTGCTGTTGAAGATATATGATTGAAGTATTCGTCTAGTGGTGAATCTAGTGTATCAGGACATGAATTCGACAAATCCGAGAATAGACGACATCAAGTGGGTGGATCAGGTCCTTTGATGTGCGAATAGGTTATCACAAGACATTCTTTTCTTTTTTAACTTAAAACTTAAAAAAAAAAAACCAATAAGCCCACACACGATGCAATAACTGCAAAAAGAAACAACACAATCGAAGCCATAGGTTAAGGAGGAGATAATACCACAGGAAATGGACAAACATTCGAAAATAGTCGCCATTTTTAATTCTCTTGAAGAACATGTTTGAATTGCGTCTAATTAGATTCAAAAACACAAATTCATAATGAATTGTAAACGAATGGTTGCCGCCATTTTCATTTACTTTGCAAGTATTTTTAGACTAGACGTCGTCATATCATAATTGAAAAAGGTTGAATTTGCAGCTAGCATGTACCCTTCTGCACCTGTAGCCATAAAATTTTTTCGAAAAAAGCCGAAGAAAAACAAAAATTTAATTTTCGCGAACTGTTGGACTGTTGCGCCTGGCATAAAACAAAAATAAAATAAAATCAATCCGACCAACCAATCAATCACTCCAAGAACAGGCAAAAGAACAGAATTTAACTGATGGGATTCCACGAAGCAGTAGTCCAAAATTCTCATATAACTTCAGTTTTTTATGTTGGTATGTATGTCACAGCGTTACAGGCGTACATACAAAATAAGAGGTCAAACAGGCCAAATGACAGTTACTTAAATCTGTTACCTTTCCTGTTCTAGGAGCGCGTTGATCCGACGAATACATTTAATCATTAAAATCGGTTATTGTTTACTGACGTTCAATAACCCATATCGACCAGACGAACACACAGATCTTGGAACGAACATTAAAAAAAAAATATTTAAACAAAATTCGTTGCACACGTGCGTCAACAGTACTAACAGGAAAATAAGCGATTGTTGATAGCGATTGTGTTCATCTTCACAGTCAAAATGTATGCATTGCCGCACTGGCTACCAAAAGGCCCTTCGGGAAAATCGGAAAAAAGACTATATTCATATAAAAATGCAAAACCCCTTCGAGAATCGCCTGAATTCCCAGTATGGCCAGTTCGGCACTGAATGTACGTACGCAACAACGCACTTCAAGCAAAAGTGCTTCGAGTGACAGCTGCCAGATTGAGTACTATTTTCTATGAAAGATTTTTCCAGATTTTTTACAGTGCCAAAATTTCTTCGATACACTGTTCCGTTTCAGTACTCTATTTAGAGTACCACTCATGCTTGAAGTGCGTTGTCCGCAAGCATATTCTATTGATCTATAGTACACTAAGTCCTCGACTAGTTAGTTAGTTACGTTTATTGGTTCTGGTAGTAAATTACTTAGATTACAATTAGGCCTCATGTTGGGCCTCTTTTATATCCAATTACATTTATATAATAATAAGATTTAAGTCATATAACGATTAAATTTTATCCGCCTCAAAACTGTATATTTAGTCTGTTGAAGAAGCTGAAGACTTTTTCAAGTTCCATGTTTTTTAGAAGATCTGCGGTGAGAGTGTGGTATCCAAAAATAGAAATCCTTGTGTTCTTGATAGCTGGACAATCCATAATAACGTGTGAGGTTCTTCTTCTTCGCCGATTCTGTGAGTCTCATTCTGTGCAGATGTTTGTTCGTTTTACTGTGACCGGTTATTGCACCGATGATAAGCCTTAGGTCTTCTCTTGATTTATTTAGCAAGAAATTAGTGTTTTTAAACTTTGGGCCATCGATTATGGCTCTGATATAAATGCCGTTAGTGAGATTTTCCCATTGTGCTTTATGTTTTTATTTATAGAATCTTCTGATAGCACCTCTTTGCGTCATATAGGTGAGTGTTAAGGCTTGTAGCTCGCACCGAAGAACTACTTCTAGCATAAACATAGAAAAAAGTAGCAGTGATGTTACCGAATGCATGGGCTCGTAGGCAGGACTATAGATGGAGAAGACAGTGTGAATAACAACAAACGATGCAAAAACATTTAAAAAATTTTTATTTGAAATAAATTACATTTTGTTAAAACAATTGGTGCTTAATAACATGAAAATACAATGGGTAACTTTCCACAATTGCTCTACAGCATTTTTTTTTACTTCCCATTAAGTTTGTCTTGAATCTGTTGCAAACTCATCCCTTTCGTTTCGAACACATTGATGAATGTGAATGGTATCGCTACGGCGCAACAAATTGTAAACAACCAAAATGACCATGCCGAACCAATTGCAACCACTAACGTTGAGTAGAACAATGTTATCAGGAATCCCATTATCCAGCAGGTCGAAGCTACCAGTGAGGATGCGTACGACTTAACATTTGACGGGAACATTTCGCCAAGCACGGCCCATGGAAGGGGACCGAAACCGAGGCAATAGAGAATGATGTAAATGACCAGTGCCGCAATCGGTAGCCAAGATATTGATTTGGCCGTTTCGGGATCGTTTTCTTTCAAGTAAAAGTACAGACCCATCAATCCCATGGATAAACACATGGCCGCCGCCGAGACGAGCAACATTATTCGTTTTCCCAATTTCTTGACCACGATCGGAGTTAGGCCACTGGCAGCCACTTGAACAATACCTAAAGGGAGACATTTTCTCTGAAAATAACGGAACCGATTTGCAATATTCTAAATGACTGACCGATTATGATGGTGGCAATTTCAGGCTTTAGATCACTACCGGTGTCTTTGAAAATGTCTTGAGTGTAAAATAAGACAACATTGATACCAGACAATTGTTGGAACAGAATTAGTCCTGCGCTTGCAATTAAAGCTTTCAGATTTCCTTTGGATCTCACTAAATCAAGTGGAGATGCTGTGTTTCTCATGGACTCTTCCACCGAAACTTGTATGTCTGTTAGTTCGTCTTGCACACCTTCGCCACTTTTACCACGCAAAAATTTCAGCGCTTCAGTTGCTTCCTTCTTTTTGCCTTAAAATGACCCTCAATAAGATTTTGAATTTGCGGACAATGCAACCCTGACCAAAGTTACCTTTCCCAATGTAATAGTACGGACTTTCTGGCATAAAAAAGAAACCCACAGCAAAAGCTGCCTGTATAGCCAGACAGGCATATTGTAGAGCATAGTAACTGACAAACGGGCCAATAGCGTACACGTACAGAATGCCTGTTACAATGAAAAGTTGCATGAACGAACCGAGTGTATCTCGTGTGTCATCCGTAGCAATTTCTCCAATATACATGGGTTGAGCTGTCATCACAAAGCCAACGCCAAATCCCTAATTGTAAACAATTTAAATATCTTGATCCATCACAGGTCACATGACTTACTTGAATCAATCGTGCCGCGTATAATTGTCCCACTGAACCAGCAGTTAAAAATAAAATTGAACCGATGGCAAAGAACACTGTACTTGACAGTAATGTCCACTTTCTCCCAATTTTATCTGCTAAGGGACCAGCAACAAATGGAGCTGAATTTAGGGAAACAGAATTAATTTTTCCGATTACTGAAAACGCTTGTCTGTGACATCAGCAAATACCAATTAAAGCGCCCAGTGGCACTAGTGCTCCGATCCATGATAATTCCTGTGCGTCGGGCACATTTGATAAAGGAGTATCAGTAAGCTCTTCGTCATTAAGTTTCGGTGAAACAGGAGATGTCCACCCGATAGCTGTTCCAACAGCTACGCTAGCTACATTGACTGATTTTTTTTTGATCTTAAGTAATTGCCGTACAAAAATTCACAATTTCAAAAATCTTTCTTACCAAGCACCGCTGTCAGATAAAGTCTAATTTTGTTTCCTTCTTCCATTCTATACTCTTTGAATCTGGTGGTTTCAGAAGCACCCACAGCTTGATAGTTATGTTCAGATGAACTCATTGACCATTAAACCGACCTGCGACATGAAATAAATTCATTTAAAATTTTGGGTGAAAAGCACTTTTCCGAAGGGAATATTGTTGAACAAGGAGAGTGTGAATAAAATGTAGCTTGTCACAGGGCTTTTGTTCGGATAAAAAACAAGAATTTTCAAGGAATTTATTAGAATCAAATTTTTGATTTTTGATATGAATTCGATTTCTAAGTTGTTCCACAAAATAATTTGTGTTTTATTAACAAGGACTTACATCAGTTTAATAGCTCTTCCACATTCTATCGTGAACGTTCCCAAAACCACACTAATTAGCCAAAAGGTTTGCATTCAGGTGAACAATCAAAAATATTTTCCTTTTAAAATTGCAATCAGTACTACGGTCAAGTGTATACCATAAAACTGATTTTGTTCTGAGTGAAACGAACTGTTTTAAAATTTTATTGAAGCAAACAAAAAGTCCGATTCACTTCTGTGCAATAAATGTGAGAGTGAGCCTCGTAAAAAGTTATGATTTATTGACTTGTGCAACTACTGTAAGCAATCTAAGAGATAACATTTTGAGTTTACTCGATTTACAATTGGAAACAAATATTATTATTTAATGGATGATGTGTTGTTGTAAATGATTATGTATTCACAGCGCGTCTTCCACCAAATCCATTAAACAAAAGCACGTTCAGATGGCTCCAAATATGAATTTCATACTCTACCTTGTCGCGTCCTCGGCCCTATACGGTCTTACCTGCATCGTTAAGTCAAATCATTGGAAAATTTTCACTTTTTTAGAAAGAAGTTCAACGACAACGTTAAAAACTGTTACGACTTCTATTCATCAATGAGAGATTGTGCAATTGTTGCGTTTTACGAGATTGATATATTTAAAAAAAAAATATTTCTGAAACTTTAATGGTTTCGATGCACTACAAATGCACATCCGTATAAAACTAAATGACCTATTTCGGATGGCAGTGATTTTCCGTTACTGCTCTTCTATCTTATTTCGACTGATTGGTAGATTATCCCACAAATACGCCTCAGTTATTTGCATTTTTAAAATTCAAGTGTACACAATCCAGTGTAGTGTATACCTCCTGAGGAATGCTCAATGGTATTTAAATTTGGATTTACATTTGTATGCGATTCATGCAAAAATCGGTTTCAATCAGCATAGAAAGATGAAACAACTTGTAGTAAATCGAGACATTGTTTTAACCAAATTCAAAGTTATGTAAAATTTAAGCATAATCTTTAGTCCATTGAATCATTAAAGTTTAAGGTCAGGAGCTAGTCTTGTGACTGCTACTGGGAAGCAGTTTACGAGAGGCTTGTTTTATGAAACTCTTCTAAGCAAATCAGAATGTGCAAATCCTTCGAGAGAATTGTTAATCTAGAAATTGCGATAGTATGCAGGGATCAAAAGTAATGCTATAGAAAACTTTTTTCAAAATTTACGACGTTTTCCTAAATTTTCATTCATTTTTCCGTAATTTGGTAAGGAAAATTTAAGAAAAATTGGAAAATTTTTGGAATACGTAGGAAAGTTTGGAATATGTTTTTCATGAATAATCTCAGTTTAAGACCAATTAACAGAACGCTAAATTGTAGCCTAAATTTGTGCGAAAAAATAATATATTTTCGATTAGAACTTCGTGTCTGCGTCCTTTCTGGTAAAAGTTGATCGTTCAGTGAAAAATTTGTGCCAATTATCGTGAACTATTGTGTTTCTTCCTTGTAGGTCAACATCACAGACATTTATCATTGTTACTCTAAGCCAACAAATTTTGTCACAAAACGATGGTCCCACGGTTTCCAGAAAGGACGCACAAATTTTGGCTACAATTTAGCGTTGTGTTGATTCGTCTTAAATGATTAAGTCATCATCGTTGATTGGTTGCGTATGGACTATTCTCATGAGTTTATTTCCATAGTTTTCTAATATTCCAATGTTCTAAGCTCTAAGTTCTAGAACAAATCATCAGGAAGAATCGAAAATCGAAAGCCAGATCAAATGGTGAATCACATCGTAAATGGTGGAAGAACCTTGACACAGACGCTTAGATTGTTCTTTAAAAGGAAAAAAAAACGTTTTTCCTCCACTGCAGCTGCAGTGAATCACAAAATAGTACCTGGCCTTAACGAAACTATTCCACGTTTTTTGTTTGTTTGTTTGTTTGATTTAAGACACGTAACAGCATCACATAAAAATCCATTGAACATTTGTCTCTCTAAATTATTTAATCAAAATTCGTTTAACATTAAACCACTTTTTTGGTGCGTTGACTCGGTAACGAATATTATTTTCTTGTTAGAAATTGGATCAGTTTACAGAACAGAAATTTGAACTACGCGTAATGATGAATTATGGTGTATACTCTTACAATTTAATGTATGGATGGATTTATAAGTGGAGTTCATATCATTATGGAAAAATTCGACTATTTAGTTAAGGAAAATTTGGAGATTTGGTGATATTATGTGAAACAACGCTATTTTTATTTAAATAAATTTCACCGATTCAATTAGGCCGATAGCCGCAAACGAGAACAATTCTTGGCAGAATCACTGATTCTTTTAAAAATGAAAAAAAAAAATTCACAATGTGTCGATGGTTTCGAGAAATTAGTAAAATACCTTAGACTGTTTTGAAAAGAAAACCTCAGGTCCGGCCGTTTGAAACTACGTATACGAATTGAACTGATATTAAAATTCAATTTTTCCATCTTTAAATATAAGAACTTTGTCAACGCTTTTATCTATCAAAACTACTCAAGAGATATTGGAATTTTTCTTTTGCGGAAAATTACATTCAAGGTGTGCGCTAACCACTTACATTTAATGTAAAATTCCCAATTTATTAATTGCAATCGGGGCAAATATTTATTTAATTAATTTCAATTCATTTTTTTCCTTATTTATTTTTACCATTTTTAGTCAATCGATTGACGGCTAGGTCTAGACGAATGGAATGACTCAAATGACTGAAGTTTTATCGTCCAAATATTTATGACTAAGCCCAGGCAAATCGAATTCCTTTTCGGCTTAGGTGTCACCACTTTTTTTCCTTTTTCTTCTTCTTCAAAATATTTCTTTAAATTTAATTGAAAATTTGAAAATGGTCTAGTTACTCAACACAAATTATTACAAACTACTGTTATCACTGCACTTGAGATTTGTATGAAAATGAAAACTACACTGACCATAGCATTTAGTTCTACATGCGAGTGTTGTTGCAATTCAGAATAAAAAACAAACAAAAACAAATATTGAAATGCTTCCCACAAGGTGAAATTATATGTGCAACTGTCTTTTGAATTTTGTATTAACATTACGTCGGTGGCTTGATTATATCTGTTTGATTTGATCAAAACACATGAAAGCCACGTACAGTAAAGTCGTGATTAAGCGAATTGAAGGTAGAAGCTTTGAGTGAAATATTCGACGAGAATCACATAAA
The DNA here is from genome assembly GCF_014529535.1 of Bradysia coprophila. Classification (NCBI taxonomy): domain Eukaryota; kingdom Metazoa; phylum Arthropoda; class Insecta; order Diptera; family Sciaridae; genus Bradysia; species Bradysia coprophila. The sequence goes on along the minus strand of NW_023503293.1, from coordinate 6,423,188 downwards.
ATTTCCATTGCAAATTTCTGAATTTAATGTTAATGTCGGTATCCTGTCGGATGGTGTCTCCTTTTTACAAGGGGGAGATAGGTGTATTTCACCATCAATTTAGTCTAATATGATTTAGTTAGTTCGGTCCAAGAAGGTGACATCACCTAATTGAGGCCAAAGTTTTGAAATTACTAAGGCTCTCAGGTAAGCAGCTTTAATTTTATAGTCAATAGTCTCTACTTCACTTTTGGTAAGACCCGTCGAAATGCGTACTTTTATTTGTATTAAGCGGGCAACGCACTGGATCTCAAACTTAGTCTACTTCAAGCAAAAGTGATCATAGTCGACAGCTGCCAAATAGAGTACTATTTAGTGTGAAATAGAATTTTTACAGTGTCTCACACTGTGAAGTTTCAGCACCGTATTTAGAGTACCACACATGCCTGAAGTGCGTTGGTGGTATACTTATAAGTGAAGTATAATGACTGTATAGTATAATATACTTGTCTGAAGTATAAAATGCCTCGATATGGTGCTATAACTGTATGAGTGTTGTGATCAGAAATAAAATTAGTGAAAATCTACACATGAATGTGCTTAATGTATGTGTTTTATGAAAGCTCCTCCTTAGAGCCACAAACACTTAACATTCTTTGCTCAACTTAAAGACGGCACTACTTTGTCAATCCATGGGAAATGGAGTATAAGCACTCATCGTCGCACTTAAATTCATTGTCAATGTGAATTTTTATCTTTTTTGCATTTTAAATCAGTTTTTACATACTTCACTGTAAGGTCGATGTAAAGGCAATTTCGCCATAATACAGCAAAACTACTGGAAATTGCTGTATGCATGACATTTACCGACGCATATTTTCATTGTCAAGGAAAAATTGCTTTTTTTTTGATTAATCTGAAAGAAAAATAAAATTTTATGGATTGCGGCTGTTAATATTCTTTTTACGGAAAAAAGCAGCAACACAAATTGTTCATACGACTTAATTGTAATGATAGTGTGAATTTTCATGCAATCTCATTATGTATGTGCAATGTGCATATACATGGTGTGTGCATAATGCATTTGAATATTATCGTTAAATTTGTTTTGTTTACTGCGATCTCCGATAAGCATATTTATTCGAAAAATGTTGATTTATATATAATTGCCATACGACGGTGTACTCCCGTCAGAATGGAGCGTTACTGATGATTTTATAAGTTTTCGATGACTCCAATGCTTAAAACAAATATCGGAAGACTTTAAGATATAGTCAAACTCACATCGATACCAAATAATAAATCGAAACTCGTTTTCCTTCACGGACACTGCTAGCGTTAAAACTTGTTTCAAGGTGTCTGGTTGCATCCCTCGCCTTCGACTCGAGCTGTCACACTTGTCAAAATTAAAATCTACAAAACATTGTTGAACCACACAAGTTCAGTAAAGATTAAATTTTTCATTTGGCGTCGATTCGAATGAGGCTTTATCTAAAGTGTCAAGTCACTCAGTACCCAAATCAGACTTAACCAGACTTTTGATTTCACCAACGATGCTAAACTCTGACGGGAATACGCCTCACATGACTTTGAGACGAGTTTCAAATGTTGAGTCACAAATTTAACTACGAAAATTGGGCGTGACTGAGTTGACTGAGTTGGAATTGTTTTATTTTTAAAGAAATAATTTCAAATCAATTAGGAAGCAATCTGTACGAGGCACTATGGTGATTTTATAACAATTCTTCTCGTTTGGGTAAATCAAGTGCTACAAAAATCAAAACTTCTATGGACTTTCCGAAACGTAATTTTGTTGGCTTTGTTGGCTTTGTTGGCTGAAATTGATGAAAGTTTCCGTATAAAAAGACTTTAAGCCAAATTGTCAAATTGGTCAAATTGCTTTGTGATTATTCCATAAACATTGAAGGAAAGTTTTACATTTTATGTTGTAGCATATATAAATAGTGTGTCATGCGGGATAAAATAATGAATACGAGCAATACTCTCTCTAGCAACCAAACTCTCAGCTCTCTTTGTCAAATTCACACCTTATTTCTTTGTATTCTACAAACACTATTCTACATTTTTACGGACTACGCTGCAATATACATGTAAATTCCAAATGCTGCTTGATTCATTACCTTAAAAGTAGTTTGTCTGCTGTAGAGATTATTGATGCGAGGGAACACAGCACATTCGAACGAAGTAATGGTAAAAGATTGTTCCAACGACATTTATTCAAGGGATTAATTTCCTGTTTCAATTAAGGATTAATAAATATGCGAAATAACTTGACGATTAGACACTTTTTCGGATGACACTCACAAGGAGAATTTCTAGCTCTAAAGTATTTCTTATTATGGAAGACGTGTTGCAGTGTTAACTTGTAACTGCGAGGGATTTTTAATTCTAAAAATTTTTCTACTCTCGGAGGTAATCCTCTAGTCAAATGGTAATTCTAGACAAGTTAAAACTCTCGAGATAACATTCTCCCAACGTTCCCATAAGAGATAAAGTTTCATTCTACCACAAGTGTTTTCCTTCCTACATTCGATTTTCATGACTTTACTATAAGAATGTTGCTATAAGTCATAACTAGATCATCTCCATCGTCACACGTTAGGTATTTTTGCAAGCTTGCAAGTTTTTGGAGTTAGAACTTTTGGTGTTAGTCATCAGATTCTTCTTTTGAGAGTTTTATTCAAGAAACAGATTCTCAAGGGTTCTAAAAATAATTTTTTCAACGACACCTATACCAAAACAAATGTGACCAAGAGAAAAACTACGTTTTAATCATGAAGATCCAAGCTTTCAAGCGAGCTTCATTATTTTTTCGTGAATATTTGGAATGTTAAGCGTCCATCAGTAAACTGACAAAATTTAATTCAGCATTCATTCTCGAAATTCTGGATGGATATAAAATAAATTCTGGATGGTAGGTTTTTCAAGTTTTTGGGGACGTCATTTATGGACAGTTCCTACCTACCATAGGACGAACGTCCGGTGTAATGTAATTTCTAAATGAATCTCCATTTCTATTGACGAAAAAATGAAAATCGCCATTAACATGTCTCTACTAATGATTGCCTTTGTCCAATTTGAGCAAAGTATCGAACAGGAGCTTCCTGTTTGGCAGCTGAGTCGTCGAGCTAAAGTATTTGAACGATTTAATTATGTCGAATCGACTTTAGAAAAGCGAAAAATGAGTTTTTCCTTGTTTCCTAGTTCAACAAAATATTTTTTCACCATATTACTTGCTACAAGAACAATACAGTCGAGAACAATGTTAATGCTTGGTTTCCTCTTACCAAAAAAAGTACTCCGTGTGAGAGACAAAATTGAATTTTTTCAATTTTTCTTTGTTTATTTAACAGATTGCTCTCTCACGGCTCTCTCACGGAGTACTTTTTTTGAGTGGAATGGGCACTTAAAATATAGTTTCCACTTAAAAAGAGCACTCCGTTTACATGACAGTTGTAAAATAGAACAAAGGAACTGTCACGTAAACGGAGTAAAAAATTGAAATAAATTCAATTTCCACTCCGTTTGCGTGACAGTTCTTTTGTTCTATTTTACAACTGTCATGTAGACGGAGGCTAAACGGAGTGCTCTTTTTAAGTGGAAACTATACTTAAAGATTTCGTCTGCATAATGAAGCACATTGACCGTTATCATTTGAAAATCGATGGAAAATTAAATTTAAGAGTCAATTTGCCAAAACTTCGAAAAAGTTGTATGAAACAGGAAAACAAGCCTTCGGCGATTTTTGGAGGATATACAGTAATTGATTCAGGGGACCCTTCTGAGACATCTACAACAACAAAAAAAATCCTCGATTATTTTTTCACGCCAGAAATCATGAGAAAATGGTCTGCACTAGGGTGACCAAAATAGTTTTTGTTACCTATCACCGACAATACGTAACGCATTTATCTGAAATTATGGTGAGAGGTGTTGACGCCGCCATATGCTGGCCTTTAAAACATTTCAAAATTTTTCGTGTATGTGGTGCAGTAGCTATTTTAGGGGGAAAAAATTTCAACTTTGGGAGAGTGTTTAAAAAAAATTACAATGACAATGAAATTATCCTGACTATTATAACTTTCTGTAATATTGTTTTCTTCCAAACATTTGTATAAGGAGAAATCCTTGTTGTTTGTATGCAATAAATTAAATTGAAATGATAGACTTGGAAGATATGGGTGTAATTGGGTTGGTAGTAACTCTACTATCCATGACACCATGATATTTGTTGATTCACACGTCACTATTTTGTCAATAAATCAAAGATTGAATTTATTGTCAAGAAACGCAGAAGAAAATTGTGTTGTTTCGTCTTTTACCTAAATGTTAGATTCGATACATGTAAAAAATAAAACCTTTCAAAAGTTAACAAAATTATTGTGAATGACGCTGCGCGAAATTCCTCAACACCACTAACACCCTTGGAAACGATTGATCACAAAAAGCGATATGTGGTAATCTTAGTATAGATCCAATCGTGGCACCAAAATTTCTAAGTCTTTCTAATTCGAAACTCGTAACAATATTTTTTCACAATAAATCCTACGAAAGTTTTTTTTTTCGTCACTGAGTTGAGAAAATAACTTTATCGAAGAGTGATACCAGACTATAGTTAAGGTCAAGTGGATACCATTTGGATTTGAAGTAAAAGTATAGACAATCCGTAAAAAAACTGTTTTCTGATAACCTCATTACCTAAAATTGCACACAATCATACATAGAACGCTTTGTCATTTTATATCGACAGCGATGACAGAAGTAAGCGATGAACTTTGCCGAATCTTTGGTTGCAAGTTCGTTGCAAATTAATGTCTTCGCTCTCCCATAAAGACGATGAAAAGAGTTGCTAGGTGCGGTTGAAGAAGAGAACATTAAAACCTTCAAAACAGCAAGCCATTCGGTCTGGACAACGACGAAAAAGATCGGTGAAGCCATAGCGTTATTTTATGTAGCAGAATGTATGTTAAAAAGATTGGTATAAGGACCTGGAAGGATTGATAATCGCAACTGACGCTGTTAAAGCAAAAAAAAATGATGATGACGTTGAAAGAATGTATATTTATCGCACACATGGACTTCTCTGCATTTATTAAACACTTTATTTCCATTAATCGTTTTTACAAATATATTTTTTTGTCTCTTATCATTGTTCCATTTCTTAGCATAACATTCAGGGACAATTTCTTAAAAAAATATAATTTTTATTCAATTGACTAATTTTATACCAGGAAAACAGCGAGTTTAATTTTATGAAAAACTCCTTCTTTTTGTGTGCGTTTTTTTCCCTTTAAAATCTAAAAATGTAGTCCAAGTAAGGGTCTCATATATACAAATGATTAAAAATTTACAAATTTTCCGTTTGGAACTAAATTAACTAAAAACTAATATTTCTTAAGTACAACTCACCTAATACAAAAGAAAAACGAAAACTAAAACACTCGCATACACCATGGTGGTATTACACCTATACACCTACTCTAACTTAAGAACTAAATAAAATATCGAAAAGATTTTGTTTACATGGATAGATCACGGATCATTGGTGATCGTCTCTTAAGTTTCATTTGAGCAGTGATTTTTTGAGAAAACATTTTAACACATTTTCTTGAATTTTCTTTAATTTTATCAGAAAATATTTTTGGAAAATTTTGGAAAACATAAGAAAAATGTTTTCCCGAAAATTATTCGCTGCACTTAAGGTAAAATAAGAGAAAGAAAAATTTTATTGAAGTGAGTTCGGGATAGTCGGATAAAAATATTTTCTAGTTTCCGCATTTTTGGGGCACTCAATGCGATTTTCGGTGACGTGTTGCGATTGAAGGAAAACATAGAAATTGAAAAATCAGTTTAATCCAACGTTTAATACAGGAAATAACTCTCTGAATTTTGAACCTGCTTAAATAAACTTCGAAGCAATATCTGTAGTTTATGGGGCAAATTAATAGAAACAAGTTCGTCGATGTTTCCATTCCATTTGTTTCTGCACGTATTCTGTTACATTATACGCAAACATATTCATTGGCATAGTTAAATTGAAACATTTTCTGGTTTGTTTGCTGTGATTAGTTAATTGGTCACTTAAATGACATGGAATGGCAACGGTTTGCGTACAATGCAACGAAATATTATGCTGAAACAAACATTCAAACAACACTGTCCATCAATTTACGTTTAAACGTTCTCTGATAATCACGAATCGTTGCGGTAAATTTGTATATATTCTCAATTTTATTTTTCAGCGAAATATTGATTGGTGACCGATTAGACCGTCTCAAATTTCTGCACGAAGATCGAAGAAAAGGAATTTCAGTGGACCAGATCCCAGATACGAAAATTGAAATAGAGACGGACAAAACGATTTTAATATGTAGACGAACGGAAGGATGAACTTTCGATTTTAAATAAGACTCTATTCATGCAACGCGGTGAAAAAAGAGGACTGGTGGCTGGTGAGCCAAAAAGTTATGTGCCCGGGAAATCGAGGTGAAAAAACGATTCGCTTAAAAGTCCTCAAAAATCCTTGTGACCACTGTGTTGGTCATATACCTATAACGTTCCGAAACGAGTCCAATTCAACAATATTTGTTTAGCCGGAAATGTATAGTCGAACCATTCTGTTTGTAATTTTCAAATTTATCACAAGTAAGAATTTCTTGTTAACATTCCGTAGCTCTGCAATCACATTTAATGGACAACGACGCTAGGGACAGTCGAAAACAGTGCCTATATAAGCGAAAATATTTTCACGAATTTTCCCATATTTTCGAGGATTTTCCCTAAAAGTTTTTTGTGAAAACTTGAGAAAATCGCGAAAATTTTAGAAAATTTGTGAAAATATTTTCACGAATTTTCCCATATTTTCGAGGATTTTCCCTAAAAGTTTTTTGTGAAAACTTGAGAAAATCGCGAAAATTTTAGAAAATTTGTGAAAATATTTTCGCGAATATGGGCACTGGTCGGAAATATGTTAACATTTCATGGTAATTCTGCACTCGGTCAAAACTGCACCGAGGGGGAAACAACAACAGAAAATCCTGTCCCACCATTCGCTCATATTTTCCTGCATTCGACAACATTTTTCCGTCATTCGACCACATATTCTCATCATTCGTTCATAATTTGCGCTCGTTCGTTCCACTCATTCATATTTCCCTACATTCGCTCCAACGGCGAATGCAGCCTGTCCCACCATTCGCTCTTGTTGTTTCCCCCTCGGTTTTGACTGTATGTGTGGATCAGCTGAAAAACATATGAAGAAAATTCATGCTGAAATTTAACTGCCTCTGACTGTAAGAAATTTTGTAGTAATTTCTAATGAATTTTATGGAATTTTTAAAAATTAAATTCCTAAAAATAGGTCCTGTTACAGGGTCTAATACTGAGAAATATTTCACTAAATCTCACCAAAATTCACAAAATTTGGTGGCTTGTTTTAGTAAAAATTTTCGCAATATTAGGCCCTGGTATGTGACTTGATCGATCGTACATTCAAGAAAAATTTCATGTTGATATCCTTTCGGAACTTACTGTTCTTATGAATAAAATTCTCCATACAAAATCTACAAGAAAAGTGGATTGATGATATGAAATACGCGGGACCACAATAGTGCATTACAAATTCGACATCGTTCCACCTACGACCTAACACTAATTTACCTAAAAACAATTTTGACTCTAAGCGTACGACAGTATTTTCATAAAAAGGTTGACATCTACATTGTGTGTGTTATCCAGCAACATCCTTACGCTAAATGCATTCAAATTTTTGTGTCTTTGTCAGTGGCATTTTTTGTCGAAAGTTACTTGCTAGAAAGCATCAACTGAATTTGTGCATTACTTTTGCCCTTTGTTTCGAACAACTCTTTGAATCCGTAAATCGTGCCGATCACCATCACAACGGCGAATATCCAAAATGTGATATCGTTACCCCATGATGTCAATAACAACGGGAACGTTTTGGTGACGATGAAAACAGACGTCCAATTGAACAGAACAACGATCGACGAAGCAATTCCCTTTACTTCTGGTGCCAGCAGCTCCCCCATCATCATCCAGGGAATGGGTCCATATCCCAACGAAAAGCTGATGATGAATAGCACTAGACTGACCAATGGAACTAAACCGAAGGCGGATACATCTGTGCCGGCATCTTTTATCTTGAAGTAGATACCCAACACGGTTAGACACAGACACATTATGGCACTGCTTTGAATAAGTAATATTTTTCGACCAGCACGTTCGACGAGGGCAGCCGCGGCGAATGTCATCAAAACTTGTACGACTCCAACGATAATGGAACAATAATTCGGATTTAATGTACTGCCAGCCATTTGGAATATGTCCACCGTAAAGAAGATGACGGCATTGATGCCGGAAAATTGTTGGAAAAACATTAGCATTATGGATATGATGAAACCTTTACGGTTGGTGGGGTTCCTAAGCAAATCTCGGATCGTACCAGAACCGCCAGACGCTTCCAGATCATTTTGGATTTCTTGGATGGCTGCATTTGCATCACAATATTTTCCCCAAAACCATTTCAGTGCAAGCGTTGCGTCGGTGTGCCGTTCCTATTGAGATAAAATAGCCGCTGTAAGTGACATGCTCTGCTCACCCCCAGTTTACCTTATTAACCTAAGTTTTCGTACCTGTTTCAACAGCCATGTCGGACTTTCCGGAACAAAAAACATTCCAACAACGAATACAACTGGAACAACTCCACATACCCAGCTTAAGCTCACCCACGATATGAGTGTGCCAGCCACGAAAACCAGCAGAATGCCAATCGTTAAAAACAGTTGAAAACACGTTCCCAGCAGTCCTCTAATTGACATCTCTGCGAATTCCGAAATAAACATCGGAGTAACAACGCAACTGCCACCGGTGGCAATACCTGCGATAATCGAGTGATATTATTAAATGAAGAATGACTAGAATGAGTCTCTGGTAACCAACCAATCACAAATCTAGCAAAGTAGAGAACACCAACTTTGCTGGCAAAAACTGTTGCAGCCCATCCGATAGTAAAAGTCACACCAATTACCATTGCGCTCTTTTTCCTGCCGATTTTCTCCGCCAAAATACCTGCAAACAGAGATACACTTAGTATATTTAGTCCAGGAATCCGAATGATTTGCACGTCATACCCATTGGAATGGCTCCGCACCACGCTCCGATGGCGAGAAATGAGGCAATCCATGTTCCTGCAATGAAAATGGTGATAATAAGAATGATTGTTCAGTCGCATAGATGTATGGAATCATGTATGAAGCGAAGCAATTAATGACCGCTCTTTAAAGTCTAATTGTTAACGAAACGCAACGAGTTCCAGTAGGACATTTACGTACCCAAAACTTTGAAATATTTTCTAAATTTGAAATATTTCACTAAATATCAAATGTGAATTCCGCCGTACTAACTAGCTTTCAAAATGTCGCTGTGTATCAAATACCAACACATTTGAACGAGGTTCCCATTCTATAGTCTTAGTGATAACTTCTCCAACTTGTCCCGATTATTTATTATTTTATTTAATGTGGCCAAGATAAGCAACAGTATATGGTTTTCCGTTGCATCCTAATGTACATAAATATGAGCGCACAGAGCAAACATTAAACAATCAGCAAGAACAATAAGAAAATATTTGTTTAATTTAATTGAAATTGTTGAATCATTTTCTTTCTCTTTCTCTTCATTTTAATTGAAGGATTTCCGTCCATGGTAATGCGTCAATTTAACTATTGATTCTCTCAATCAGTTTGCTGTTCAATTAATACGATTTGTTTCCTTAATCAAACCATGGTTGGATTGAGCGTTCTTATCTCGCACAAAGATTAAACGATTGAATATGTCGAGTGATAAATTTCTTCCTTCAGATTTCGCTGAAGCTTTCTTCGAGCATTTGTTGGTAGAAAATGTTTGAACTCAAATTCAATGGAAGAGTACTTGTAGATCGTTTAACCTTCGTATGAATAATGGACAACAGATCTTAATGAGAAATTCAAGGGTGTGTCTAATATTTAAGTGTATCTAGTCATAATTGACAGCAGAAACTTTAAACCTACGACAATGATTAGAAAACGGCTACTCTCAGCTGTTGAAAAGCCTGGGTCAAGATATTGACCGCTGTATACGTCAGGCTATGGCATTACGCAAGATTGTGCATCGCAATCTGAATCTAAAATCATTCTTTTCCGAAAAACTTCACAGACCCCAAGCATAATTCTCGAATCTGTTACGTCATTTGATGAAATTATGCTCAACAGGTAAACACAAAATCTTTTATTTTATTCCTGCTAACATGAAATTCGATATATTATAAGGACTTCGTTATAGCCAGAACAAATCGATTATTTTAGTCATAAATGTCAATCATGGCCCTACGTTAGTGAAGGGCCGTGTCGCAAGTCCGTTCACACTGAAAAATTTGACAAAATTTTTTTTCCGCAGGACTGAGGAACATTTATACACGAACTTTTTGACTTTTCCCCCTTTGCTCCTACTACCCCCAAAGTCGTAATTTTAGTCGTAATCTGGGCGTCCATACGAGTTCAACGAGCTATCACACGCCTCATAAGGTTAAGATTTGGCCGAGATATTAAATTTCAAAACTTGGAAATTTGCAGAAATTTGTATGAAGAAATTCGTTTTCATACATTTTGAAATTGATGAATTTTACCAACCTTTGTTACTTTGTCACTCTGTTACTCTGTTACAACGAAACTTTTGAATTTGCCGGTGAATTTGGCTGAAATTTTTAGGGTATGTTAAGGACGTAATTCTAAGAAACTAATTTGAAGGAATTTTTATAAAAGCTTATAATTTCGGAGCTATGAGCGTGTTAACCTATTGAGCTATGGGACCTATAACTCGGAAAATATGGCAGATAGAAAGTTCGTTTAAAAGACAAATTTATAGAGTTTCAGATTTCATTCGACATGTGTTTCATGGTTTTCCTAAAAAGTCGTCTATTTGGGAGCTATGAGCGTTTTAAGTGCGAGCTATGTCAGCCATAACTCGGAAAATACGGCAGATGGAAACTTTGTGAAAAAGACAAAGTTATGGAGTTTTAGATTCTAGTCGACACGTGTTTCAGGGTTTTCCTTAAAGGTCGTCTATTTCAATTTTCAATTTTCATCGAAGTTTTGATTTTCGTCTTTTCAAATTTCGTGAAATTTTTTATTTTCGTCAAATTTTCGATTTTCATCAAATTTTCGATGTTCATCAAATTTTTGAATTTCGTAAAATTTTCAATTTTCGTCAAATGAAAGCTGGAAGGTTCAGATCAAAGAGAAAGTTATACAGTTTTGTAAGAAGAATATTTTCGTTCAAACTACACAGTATAATTATCTATTATCTTCGACCAAATTCTAAAAAATCACAACTTACAAAAGAGCTGATATCGCCCAAAACCACTTACAGTGGAGGTGTGACGCAAGTCCTGTTATCCACTTACAAAAGAACTGATATCGGTATAGGTGACGCTTACAGATTCGACACGCAAAACGATATGCGTCACAAATGGCAGCTGATGAGGAAAGTACGCGAAAGTTTTATCAGCAAAAATCCTACCAGAAAAATTTTAGGAAGAAAATTATAATAAAAAAGTTTGCGTCACAAGTGGCAGATGTTGAGGAAGGAAAATTTTTATAATTGTGAAATATATTGCTTTAAAGAATGAAATTCAAACGGAAGAAAGCCGAATCATCTGCCACTTGTGACGCAAACTTTTTTATTATAATTTTCTTCCTAAAATTTTTCTTGTAGGATTTTTGCTGATAAAACTTTCGCGTACTTTCCTCATCAGCTGCCATTTGTGACGCATATCTTTTTGCGTGTCGAATCTGTAAGCGTCACCTATACCGATATCAGTTCTTTTGTAAGTGGATAACAGGACTTGCATCACACCTACACTGTAAGTGGTTTTGGGCGATAAAATTATCTCTGAATCTTTCGACCATTTTTATAAGTTTAGGTCAGATATTTGAACCCATTACTTGTTGATCCGAGACGAAGTTGATGTCAATAAACACATGATAACGTAACTTTTCATTTTCATTATGATTTTTGGAATGGATTTTACACGGTAACTATTTTCGATCCTCAATCACCACAAACAAATTAACCTGTTACAGACGGCTATCATTTGTTATCGAGAACGACAGCAAGAATAAACGAAGCTCTGACAGATAAAGTCTTATATAGCCAAAATCATGTTCAAAACAAATGAAGTAAAAGAGTTCCTTCTGAAATCAATCTCTGAAAATGATCGATCAAAAGAAGTAATAGATCAGATAGTAAAACTGTTAATATGCTTGCCGAACTAACGTTGATCTCGTGAACCATACAATGACGCACCGCCGTGTAATGGGTTTTACATTCGCCTTCCATCGAAAATACGACTTTAAATCGAATTCGCATATTTAGAAAATGTCAAAATGTTCACCGCTAACACATAGACAAATTTGTAATCTCTAGGGATGAAATATTGGAATTTGTAATCTCTAGGGATGAAATATTGGAAATTGTTAACCTAGAGTTAACAAACTGGAAAGCGCCGTGTATATGATACAAATCGATCATAATTGTAGTAGACATAGCAAACTGAGAGACTTCTCTCTCTTCAAAAACGAATGCTGTCAAGAATCGTTGTCGTGTTGTTGCAATATTTTTGTGTGCTATTGAAGTGATCGACATATTTTGTGTTTGTTTGGTGCTTAGTTTTCGATTAAATTGATAATTTTTGGTGTTTTTCGTGATTTTCGATGAAAGGCGAATGTAAAAGCCATTAAATGACTCGGGTCGAAAAAGATTTTTTCTTCCTGTAGTACCAAAACCGTCACATTCACTCACCAAATTTAGTACCGAAAGAGCAACATTCTCCCCTACTATTTTCTCTCAATTTTCATTCCCGCTTATGTCATTTTCGATCCTATCTTTATTCTTTCCCAAATGTGTCAAGTTGTTGTGTACGCGAATGTAATGTTTTTAGTGTTTTGTGACAATGCATTCATAAGGATTGCTTTCGGCATTCATTCGGATGTCTTTCGGCGTTCCTACAGATTGCTTATTTTTCGACATTTGTGAGAATACATGCTCACGGAACGGACTTCTTTAGGCATTCATACGGATTACTTTCGGCATTAATATGGAATGCTTTTGCACCGGTATGTTGTTCAGTTTTGTTGTTATGTTTTGTTCGGAATGTGACTTTGGTACTCCAGGAAGAAAAATAGTATACAAACCACGGATCAAAAAGGTGTGTTTTAGACCCAGGTGGTGAAAACGTCCTTAGTCTCCGCTCCGCTTCGCGTCGCTCCATCCCTGGACGTTTTCACCACCTGGGTCTAAAACACACCTTTTTGATCCTTGGTATGTAACATCCTATTAAAAATTCTCGGTGTATGTGTGAGCCTCGAGGGTATTGTAACATTCGAATGCGATTGTGAACCTCACGCATTCTCATGTTACAATACCCTCTCAGCTCACACATACACCTCGAATTTTTAAAAATCGTTTTTCGACCCATGTGATTTAAATAACTATTACATGCTGAGGGCGTCAAAAGTAGTGCTTGAAACTTGAAAAGTACGGTTTTCGACGCATGTAGCAAGTAAAAGAAACAAAATTAAAAAACCAACGCCGATCTTATGAACTCTATAATGACATGCCAACATGTTTATAATTAGTAATTTCGTTTGCAAAGTTTTCATTCATTTTTCAAATAATTAAAATGAAATTCGATCCGATTACTCAACCAGAAAAAAAGTTTTTATTTTAGTTCTAAGAGAGTTTAATGACGGTCGAAGCCACTATCAAATTGCATTACGTAAATTCTCTTTATCACTTTGTTTAGTTCAATTACTTAAATTTGTTTTTATAAACTTTGTTGTGATCACTGGCGACTGTCAATTGTATTTCATATTATGCCTGTGTTATGACGAGATAATTGAACGCGTAAACAATTCATTTATAAAGTGCATCATGTTACATGCATGCGATGTATTATGCACTTTTATTAAATGGAATATCAATAAAATTTTGTTCGTTGTTTCCTTTTTCATTTAAAATTTAATTTTTATTTAAGTCAATCTATGTAATACCTATACGTTATATTAGCCCCCTTCAATGAACATAATGTATTCCGGAAGAACAATTCGGAAAGTTATGTATTGATTATACAACTCTAAATTTCTTTCTTTTCGCGCTGATGATGACGACGAATTAGAATGAAAGACGAGCAGATATAAAAGTGATTCAGTCTATTTTCGTTGTGAGACTCAATTCAAACAGCTTAATATGCGCAATGAAATTGTGAAAAATAAAATATAGATTTTCATTGACGTTCAAAAAAACCACATGTGACATTGAATCAAAATATAAAACATTCTTGGCAGTAATTAAAAAAAGTAAAAAAGAAAAACTGATAACACTGACGGCATGAGAGTGTGTTGATTGGTAAGAGATCGAATTCAAAATGTTCTGATACTGTGGTGGTTAAAGAGATGTATTTTCTAAAGCAATGAAAGAAAGAAAATAGAAGAAAAATTAATTTCTGACAAAGCAAGGTGCGGTTGAACAATTTTTTATTTTTTTTAGAAAAATTCGTAAACATTGGGTTTCTTTACTGAATTTGTAAGGTCTAGTGACCAGACTCTGGTCCTCACGATTATTTGGAACCAAAATTAAAAATACTTTATTTGTCGTGAGAACCACTCCTTTAAAATTCAGTAAGGGAACCAAATGATGTTTTCGAACTTTTCGAAAAAAAAAACTTTTTTCGGCCCCACCGTGATAAGTTCAATTTTTGTATCGAATGACACAATTTCGATGCACACATGTTGGGCTCTTTAAAATATAAGTTTCTTCATCCAACAACCGAGTCATCAGCACACTTTTTTTATATAAACCGATTCGTAAAAATGTTTTATAAAAATGTTTGTTTCAAGTCCACACGATTTCATTTGTTGCTGATGTAAACAGAAACAATTTATTATTAAATTTAACACACATTGCAGAATTCCGTGTGTGTTTGTTGTTTTTTTTTTTTGAATTATTATTTCCAGCTCGTCGTTTTTATTGGCTGAAATGAGTTTTACCTTCTTCGTCGTCACCAAGCGAGCCTCCACATATTTATGTAAATTTATCAGCACATTCAAATTTATTTTATTTCATTTTTTTATTTATTAAATTTAAATTTTAATGTTCGTAGCGTTGGATGTTACACCATCAAGATAAAGTAGAGCATACATGTGTGTTCAACATTTCGAAAATTTCTTGAATAAAATTGATAATAATTGAAAAACCTGATTGTGAATTATCTGTCGGGAAAAGCTGCAAAAAATGCAGAAAAAGACCGAAGCGAATTTGTAATGCTGAAGTGGATGTGAATTGATTTCATTAAGAGGAATTTCAGAAACATGATACGTTACTATCGTTTGATAAGATAGTTTGAATGGTTAACCGAAATTATCATTTCAAAAGCAAAGGTTCAAAGTATTCGAAAGACAATGATAAGATAATTGAGTGTGATTTTCGATAGAGGATCCGATGGTAATTGCTTTGGGGAGGACATAGTGTGGTATTTTCAAGTAACACTATCGCCATTTCATTCGATATACACAAAAGTATGAACCCACTTTGTATTTCTCTTAATTGGCCATCCTCATCAGTCAGTTTCACTTTAATAAAAATTATTGAAGAGCAAACAGCAGACTAATTGTCTTTTTAAAATAATATTTTAAATCGAGTTGGTTCAAAATCGCCTCTTATGTGATTAGATTAGATTACACCAGTTAGCTATTGATGCGTTCCTTTAATTTGGTTCAGCTGCTTTTCTATTCGGGTTTCGTAGACATATAAGTTGCATCTGCAAGCGAATTCATGTAAAATTTTTTTAACCTTTTCAATGTCAATTAGTTAAAATTTGTTCATTGTTTTCGATAAGAATGACATAGAGACGAGGTAACCAAAAAGTAGCTGACTGCTGGGAACTCTACATTAGCTTTCCTCTGCACATTGCGATGCTGGAGTAGTAGGGCTACTCAGACTTCAATCTCTCAACAGGTTATCTTCAGGGTCAACGTCACAGGTCTACTTCAGGTTTTAGGTGGAGATTAGACCTAGATTACGTTCAATGCTGTAACAACGACGTGTTTAATAGAAAGCTAGTTTGATTGGCTACAAATCAGACAAGTCTCTAAGTTTAAAGAAGTGTGAGAAGTTTAGTAAATTTCTTTGAGAATTGTTGTTTTGCCTAATAAATTTCATTAAATCCGTCATCTGTTGTCAACAAAGGAATGAGCGATGAGCTTCAGCTCGTATTGACTTAAATATAGAAAAAATCAATTGAAGTACAAGATTTGTGGTAACATACTTGTCATATTGTAATAAGTTCTAACTTTGACCGATTGTCTCCATCGAAATTTTTTTTAATTATTTTTAATTCAAATCACGTACGAAGCTTCGCGAAGTAATGTGCAATAAACCGTAAATAGAAGCAGAGATAGAAATAGCTCGATTTTACGGTCAATGCTAAATTTGTTATCATAAAAATTACGAAAATCATTGTCGATGATTTGAAAATGACTTCAACAACCAAAATCTACTGTTCGCAAAGAGTATTAATTGATTTCAATCTCAAAATGTTTCTACATCAGCCGCAGCCATCAATCCATAAATCCATAATGATATTCCGCTAATCTAATTCAGATTCAGATGGGTACCGTTCTGCCGTAAATATTGAATTGAACATCATAATGTGAACATTTCTATACATTTTTACTGATTTATTGCACTCTATCTCGTTCATGTATCAAATATGGCAAATAAAAATTATAACAAAAAATAATAAAACCGGCGGGAAAGCAATTAGCTCGGCTATCTTATCAAAAAAAAAATTGTTGATGTCTTATGCCACATGATGCATACGTATAGTATACGCGAACACACATCGCCCATAATGTTACGTTATTAGCCTCTATATCAATAAAACAATTTTCGAAAATGACAAAATGATGTTTATATACTTCAAAATAACAATCAAATTGATTACCCGGGAGTTATTAGATGGATTATGCAATATAATTTTCAGAAGTTTTATGAATTTTATTGGATTCGACCAGATTCGACCATTGATTTGAGTTTAAATAAAATTAATTTCAGCAAAACAGTTCTGTTTACATACCTTCCTCGGGCGTTGCATACAATGATGTGGTATTTAAATTTTCCAGATTGCTCAGTTGCGGTAAAACCGGAGCTGTCCATGCTAAGCCTGTACCGGCGGCGACCGCACTTAAACACACTGCATGTAGAGGAAATAATTTTTTTTTGGTTCAAATTCAGTGAAATTCACCAGACAAATTTCATGAAATTCACTTACGTATAACTGTAGCTAGGTACTGATTAGCTTTACTAATTTTTGCCCCATGTAAAGGTCCATATAGCATTGGATTAGCAGCGGTTGGATCATCGTCTTTTTCATTTATTGTCTGGAAATGTTAAACAGAAAAAAACGGTGAATTCAATTTGCCAACAATGTTAGGAGTAGAAAGATGACTTTACTGAAATAGTTCACGTGATGTTTTCAGTAAATCGTACTAGTAACAATTCTCATTGCCGGAATTTATAACCAGGAAAGCATCAAGTGATGGATCAATTTCTGAAATCTTCTTGGTGGAATAATTGTTCGGTTCTAAGTTTTCACCTAAAAAATCAAATGCTGATCGGTCGTATCTGTAAAGCAGTTTGACTGAAGCGTGTTTCATTTCACAAACGTGTAAACAAGACGTAAAGGATATGCAAAATAGGCCTCTCTTCGACATATGTTTTCTAAAAATAGTTCAACAAATTTACATAAATTTTGTCGATCTGTTGACACCGCAAATCGATAATGTATTCGCCGGTGGTTGCTTTGGCGGTAAAAATTGTGGTATATAGCTCTTTTCACGATCTTTCTAGTGATGTGAATTCATCCGGCGGCAATGTTTTTGCATTTCCGATGGTGATCCACCACCACCATACATACTATATACTACCTGTTGCATTACGCTGTAACATTTTTGTTCTAGAGTTCTAACCAGTAGGTTTATATCAACCTCTTCCGTCTGTAATTTTTGACGATTGTTTGAAAACCAAATTGCCATTCAAGAATTGGAAATAATTTCTTGAGTGAAATGCCGTTAGAGAACCTTTGTCCAAATATTTTCTAGAAACTTCAATTTTCTCAAACAACATTATTTGAAAGGGGAGATGTCTTGTCTTGAAGCTACGCATTGTAAGTAGAATAGGTCTGGAACACAAAGTTCGTTTTTCTTATAATTCACTAATGTGATATGTCCCATTTCTGCATTTAACTATTCATATAAAATGTTCAACGCGCATAAAAATCTCTAAAATTCAGACCAATTTTAAAAAGAGATCTCAAAAACAGGAATGCTTCCTGCATTTAATTGATTTGCATATCGAACAACGAAATTATTTAGTTTCAAAATAAACGCGAATTGAAATAAACCTTGCAATGTATACCTTCTACATGTGATGTTGCAATTGGAAGTCTTAACAAAAATATAAAATAAAATGTTTTATTGCTTTTGTGCGTAATTTGATTCGATATTCATTGTAAATGTATTGCTTTTCTGTGCTGTTCGATATATCACAGCGATATATTGAAGGTCTGTGTCAAACGAAGCTACAATTACAAATTTGTTCCATATTCTACTAACAAACCGAGAAATAATCTAAACCAAAATATCATATTCAACAATCGACACGTACAACTCGAAGTGCTTATGATAATGATTTTTTTTTTTAATTCAACTTTTTCAATATGGTTGTTCATTGGGATGATGTGAATTTTAACCACCATCCTTCGATTCAAATCAGAATTTTCAAACGGTGAGCTGAACGGAGACGGTGAGCTAAGAGTGAGTGAGTTACTCGTAGCATATAAATAGTTCTAATAGTCTGCGGAAATTACAAATTTGCAAGGACTTTTTGAGCCGACGTCAGAAACTTCCTTACTTACTTAAAGCTTTTCGAAGAAGCAGCGAACAGTTCGCCAAAGTAAAGCTAAAGTGTTTTCTTTTGTAACACTTTTCAAACGTGGTCTCACACTGCTTTTTTGGGAATTTCAACTTAAGGGTCGCCAAAATGTAATGGCGCTAAATGGAAATGTTCTAGGTGACTCAGGCGCCAAATTCTTTTGGAAGTTCTATTTTCGCAGAGATATTTAGATAACAAGATATCGAATTTGCCGTCCTTCTTTTCCATATGGGCAAAAAGGGTGCCCTTGGTTCATTCACACGACAAAATAATGTTTATACCCTGCTGAGACACACCCAGTACGAATTTTCGCTTAGGACGTATTAGAGTATCAATATTTGTTGCTGAGTAAAACGAAATTCGGTACAACTCAATCCCATTTTTTGTATGTAAACCAACGCTATATCATCGTTTCATGAATGAAGTTCAACAACATCGAAACAGTAAAGTAGTTACAATTTTGGTCTATTTTTAAATACTCATATAGATCCGAATATGTGTACTATAACTCACGGTATAAAATAGATCGGGGCATTGAGCCAAACACACATAAAGTTCAAATTAGTGTCGTCATTATCATTGGACTGCTTTATTTATCGAGAATAGTTCCAACTGTTTTGAATGATAGAAAAACGAAATTTCTTTAATCATCGAACATTTAAATTGATTCGGGGTAGAAAAAAAGGTAAACGGAAGCACATCAATCATAAAACTACCATATAGGTCGGAAGAAGAATTATATCAAATTCAAAAATCTCAACGGTGAACTCTTCAGTAGATTTCATAACATTCGAACACAAATTTTCACGATCAAATTTACCTGCCACCATCTAGCCATGGCTCTAGCCATTTTCTCCGGATCCATGTTATCCCGTTACGCGCACCAATTTATCGAGATTTTATTGCGAGAAAAATAATGAAAACAAAAAAAAAAACAAGAAAAAAACGAAAATATTGGTGGCTATCGCTTTGACAAAATAAAATTGATTTCTCTGATGAACTGCTTTTCAAAACGAAATATATTTCACTCAGCCTCAGAAGAAGAATATATGTGTCACTTCGACGACCGAAACAGCTACTGCATTAGAAAATGTATGCTACTATCCTTTTGGCAATTAGCTACTTCTGAGACGACCTATGTCTAATTTAAATTAAACCAATTGTACAGAGATGCATCGCATATTCTACATTTTTAAGACATTAACTAGAAAACATCTGATTTGGTGTATATATAATTTGCATACGTATCAGTTGTTTCAAGTCAACCGAAATTTTCGGATTTATGTATAAGGGATTTTGCGGTCGACATATTGTTGCGTCATCAAGTTGCATATTATGTAGGTAGATAACCCATAGGTGTTTGTTTATACACTTTGACAATTTATTTATAATTTATTTTTATTGTGAAAAAATCGATTTGACTCTGTCAATCAAAAAGTCGATGATTTTTCCGATTTAGATCGATATGTTGAGTCGGTCATGCATCACGAGAAAATCTAGTTCGAGCCAAGACATTGTTGTAAAATTGATGATGCATCGAACGATGGGCGATGCATTTCTATTCTCAATTTACTTAATTTCAATGCCAACGAATTAATAGATGGATGGTTGTTGTTTGGTAAATTGTAAAATAACAAAATACGTATCGAGATGAATGAATAGTGAGGAAATGTGTAAGCAGCTGATTTCATTAGGCATTCAATGCATGAGTATGAATTGAGTGTGAATTGTCCAAGAGAAATTAGCTCAAACTTTTTATAATATGGGATTGTGATAGGGGTTTCACCTAGACATTATTCAATGTTTGAGAAGCCATTGACAAGAATTTTTCTGAAGAATTCTAACTGCAGTGACCAATGTTTGGTCAAGTTTTAGACTTTCATCTATTTACCGTTACTTTAAAAAAATTTACGTCCGTAATACCAACAACGAATATGTTAGCTTTTAATAAAAAATAGATTTGGTTGTAGCAGTTTAACTCGCTCTGTGAACAGTCAGCATGTTAGTCAAATTTAGGCAAACTTCTGACTTTTCTCAGAACTGGTCACACCGGTCACACCTCTAAAGCTATTTTTTATTGAAAGCTAACACAATCAAGATATCAAATCTGTTACTTCTTTTGCTTAAACTATCGTTGAAATCTTTTACTTCTTCAGTTTTACTTTACATTTTACTGTAATAAGAGAAAACTAACTAGAACTCATTTTATATTCTTTTCGTCGTTGTCTATGACAGGTGACAAAGTTTTGAAAAGATTCGAAAATTGAGAGAATTAAAAAAACATGTTGGCCTTATATCAACAGCAATAGAAATGCAATGAAATCGATTGTATCTATAAATAGTAGAGTGGATTGATTTTAACAACTTCAAAATCCGCACCCACCTCCATTCGAGACTAATCAAACTGCATCCTTACTGCACATGCTACGACAAACTACAACCCATTAAAGATATCTAGATGCGCTTCACCTCTCCAATGATACCCCACATCACACATAACGAGTTTGGGAGCTACGAGTTTGGTTGGGTATGGATTTTAAAGGTGGTGAAATCGATGCACCCTAATGCATAGGTCGTAAAATTCAGAGCGATTTCCTCCGGCATCGTTGTATTGAACGTTGGAATTGTTTACATTTCTGCTCGGACTTGGATTGGGATCTAGGAATTATAAAGTCATAAAGTGATCAAAGTAGATCGCAATAGTGTTTCACAGTAAACAAAACGGCTGAATTAGTTCATTTTACGTAAAAACGGTCAATTGTGCAATTTTGATGCAGAAACGAGAATCAAAAGAAAATAAATGCAAAACTTGCCTCTTGCATAAAATTTCGTATCATTTTATTAACAATTTTTTTTGAATAATAAATTGTTTATCAAACAAGAAAAGAATGAGTGTAAAATGCAAACGAAAATAGAATGGGAACTACACAAACCGTAATATATTTATTAGCGAAACACACCCACTTTACGCTGCTAAAACGTATAAAACGTCTGTGGTATACACAATAATTCTTGATAAAGTTCAAATGAGAGAAGAGAAAAATTGTTTTGCTTTTTGATTGTAAACTTGACAATCAATTTTTATTTTAAGAAAGCAGGTTTCGCGGCCTGCACATTTCATAGAAAAAGAAATAGAAAATTTCACAAAAAACACAAAATTTTATCAACGAAAATAGTTGCTCACTATCACTCTGATAAACACCGAACGCGATTAACATTCATCAAAAAATCTTCAACAATAGTTATTTGTTTACCAAGGAGAGAAAATAGGAAATTCTAACAAGAAAACGAAAGTTTTGATTCGCTCGAGTTGGAATTTCTTACTTCTTCCCGAGGTGAACGCATAATCTTTCATCGGTGCGTGGCGTAAACAACCGTTTTTATCCACGAAGCAACATATCAATATGTTGCACCAATTTTCAAATTCTAAACAAAGTGAATGTAAACAAGGTTCTGAAAAACAATTTGACATGGTTTTGTTAAACACACTCATTACAATTTGTATGAAAAGAAAACTTGAAAAAAAAAAAATTTTATCAAGTTGACATTACACACAATCTGTAATGAATGTTTCACCGACTTCGTGATCGACTCAGAAGTGTTGCAAAGAGGAAAAAGTTTGGTTCGACCTATGAGAAACCCAAAAGTAGAGAAATAGTTATCATGCGAGGCGAAGCCGAGGACAATAAGCCCATGTACACAAGACTTTTAATTTTTATCCGGTGTTATGTTAATGTATTTTACATGCTACATGCGTCGAAAACCGTACTTTTCATGTTTTAAGCACTTTCTTCGACGCCCTCAGCATGTAAAATACATTACATAACTCGGGATAAAAATGAAAAGTCTCGTTTTCGTGTGTTTATTGACCTCGGCTTCGCCTCGGATCAACAAAATTCACACGAAAACTCTACTTTTCAACTTTTTATCCCTAGTCATGTAAACTGCCTGCTTACTACCTGCTTACTACCTGCTTACTACCTGCTTACTACCTGCTTTTGAAATCTTAAACAATTTTCTTCTTTTCCCTAGGTGTATAATGTGCCACTTTCGACCGTAGCATATAAATAAAAAAAAATCTCACCAGAACTGTCATACGAGAGAGCGTTTTGTCGCAGCAGTTGAGTGGATAAAATAAGGTTATTCACTCCGCACGGATGAAAAAAAAGATGAAAATAGACATTTTGTGTGTAAATAAAGAAAACGGTAACTAGACTTTTCGTATGCATTGACTCATATAGCATTTGTTGGACAAAGCAAATATTGAATTTCCAATTGAAATAAAGTAGAGATTTAATGTGGACCGATGAATGTGCATAAAGAACATTCTGTTAAAATTCGGTGGTTGGTTGCAATTGAATTTCCGCATAACATTTATAATACGATTACGCCTATGTACGTGTACATTTAATTACGAAAATCATGTTTCTACGTCTCAATAAAATCAATTTATTATATTTTCTGTTTGGAAAGTTTTGAACGTTGAAAATGTTATCAATAAATTCCCGGCTTACCATATGGATTCCGTACGAATTGGAATTATTGTAGTGTGGGCGATCTGAAGAAATAAAATGTATTGAGATCATGCACGCAAATTCCGAACAATTCCTACACAATAAAATGGAAATTTCGAATAGGAAGAATAAAATAAACCAGACAGTGCACCGAAGTGCAACGTGCAGTCTCGCTTGTGCATTATGTCCTTTGCATTGTTTACACCGGATATCGATCCCACTGGTCGGTTTACTATAAGATATGCAGCGACCTTGTTATTAAGTGGTGTACGAAAGGTGTGTGCAAGACATGAGAATGATTAATTTTGAAAGTAAATTGACTTGTCTTCAAGAAAATGAGAATCAAATAAACTTCAAGCGAAAACTGCAACAACCTGATTAGACATTGCAATGACAACCGGACAAACTGTTCATTGCAATCGAATTGGAGATCATTTTTCGTTACAGGTTAGTTTTCAACAAAGAGTTTTCTTTTCCAAGTCATGGCCAGGTCAGAAGATTTTATCTTAGAGTAATTATACCTAGAGAGGAAATTTGTACGACGAGATGTGGTCCCAACATCAGTTTCTTATGATTTACAAATTTCGTTTAATTTTACACCAATACATATATGCGTTGACGCTATTTCGCTTCTGATAGTTCAATTTGCCCTCTTAATTAAGAGGGAAAACACACATACCTATAAACATTTCGTATTTCATGTTGGGACCACATACTTTACGTAATTTTATTCGAAATTTCCTCTCTAGGTATAATTACTCTTAGGATTTTATGATGTTCCCCAAAATTTCTTTAGTAGAGGTCCTTAGCATAAAAATAGTTCACTTTATAGTAGAATGGTGCGCTTTGGACCAGTGATTAATATTGGTAGCCTGAGTCCAAAAAGATTAACACCCCTCAAAAAACCCCACCCCACCACTCACAACCCCTCACCAAAGGTTTTAGTGTAAGGGTCACTTCAATGAATTATTGTGAAGCGTCTGTCAATGCTAGACTGTCGATATGGGGCTTAAACGAAAGGTAAAGGTTCATACTTTTTTTATATGACCAAACGCTTTTCAATTTCTCCATTTTCCTCATCAATTTTCCGAGTTTTCCATTAAAATCTATGAAATCTCAAATATGAAGGGTAGTGAATACGTTAAAAAACTTTATGTGTCTACATCCTTCTGCAATATGGTTATCCAATGACTTCTTCGCTAATTTGACGAAAAAAATTTAAATAATGTGTCATAGACTAGGAGATACGCTCGGTTTTCCACCACTGGAAAATTTCATTGAAACACTTTTTTACATAGAACTGATTAAATATACGAGCTATGTCATTGAATTTGCGAGATTATCATAGGAGACTTTACTGACGCATTTATTGAACTCTAGGAGAAACCCATACACCATTAACATCAGATCACCCACCACCCACTCTTCCCCTATTGAACAAATTGAAGAAAAATTTTAAAATAGAAAGCAGCCTATTTTTGAACTGACAAATTTACGCTGTAAATGTTTGGAATATTGCCTGCAATACCTTTTTCAATGGGACAGTGGAAATAATTAAGAGTAAGTACGTAAAATACTACATTTTCAAATGAATATCGTTGTACAATTACGCTGCAAAAATGGTGCAGAGGCAGTTTCTGTCTACGGAGTAAAAATGATTCAAATGTCCCACGTTCAGCAATTCTTCACTCACATCCCACATTATGTGGTTTAATTATTTGGATATCTTTTATGAATGAAGCTTCTGGTATCACTACATCCTCTTTATTTTATTTACTAACGACGTATTGGAACATTCCCAGGTAAAAAAAGTTCTCACAAATGTCTGAATCTGTCGAAATCAGATATCTCAGACAAACGATTTTGAGACTTGAGATATCTGATTTCGACAGATTCAGACTGTGAGATATCTCATTGCAAAAATTTTTTCACTGGGGATTACCATTGAGAAGCTTGAAACTATTTGATTTGCTCGATTTGCTCTACCATCAAAAATACTCGTCTGATACCGTAATAAATGTATCTACATTATGATATTATGATAACAAATACGTCAGAAAAAACAATCTGTCACTTATTTTTGGCACCGAAGGTCATGGTCTCGAAGGTGGCTAGTTCGCCAGTGGTTTTTGTGCCAGGCCTCGGCTGTGATGTTGATTCAATGCAAAGAAACGTTACGTTCGGACAGGCTAGTTTTGTGAAATATAAGCCTGGACTAAATGTTACAGGCTGTGACAATTTCAATGGGCATCGGGGAATCTGGCACACGCGATCATAGTATGCGCCCTTTTACTACATGTAACGAAAAGTCATGATAGTGCCATATTCGACCCTTAGAGGTGAATCTGGCACACCATCAATTTGTATGGTGTGCCAGATTACCTTACGCCATTTCAATGATATGATAGGGACAGTGATCAGAGCAATAATGTTGTCTTATCAGCTATCATTAGCGAAGACCTAAGCCGTCAGCCATCGCCATAGGACTGCGAGGTGTGTTTCTAGGTCCTAGAGATTAACTAGTCATACGCACCCATTTGCTCTCCTGGAGTAAGGCAATGGTGTTAGTTGGAGATGAAATGAAGAGTATGGTTACTAGTGGTACACCAGATGTTTGGAGATGCGAGGAGATTATTTCGTTCATAGAAAGTTTTGATGGAATCATCTCCATGGCTGGTTTTGTTTATTGGTCTGTTGCGGCTATGGCGGTCTATTACTATTTCGACATAATCATCTTCAAGCATCTACCATTTTCAAAAGCAGTTAAGTCCGCTGCCCATATAGAACGTGAGACAGAAAGAGACAACTATATTTCCTCTTCCAACGTTAGAAGAGTTGAGAGAATGATGGACTACAGGGTAGTACAATGGATCACAAGATCTGTGTGCATCGATCAAAAATGATCGTAATATATTGATTCATAAAAGATATCCAAATAATTAAACCACATAATGTGGGATGTGAGTGAAGAATTGCTGAACGTGGGACATTTGAATCATTTTTACTCCGTAGACAGAAACTGCCTCTGCACCATTTTTGCAGCGTAATTGTACAACGATATTCATTTGAAAATGTAGTATTTTACGTACTTACTCTTAATTATTTCCACTGTCCCATTGAAAAAGGTATTGCAGGCAATATTCCAAACATTTACAGCGTAAATTTGTCAGTTCAAAAATAGTCTGCTTTCTATTTTAAAATTTTTCTTCAATTTGTTCAATAGGGGAAGAGTGGGTGGTGGGTGATCTGATGTTAATGGTGTATGGGTTTCTCCTAGAGTTCAATAAATGCGTCAGTAAAGTCTCCTATGATAATCTCGCAAATTCAATGACATAGCTCGTATATTTAATCAGTTCTATGTAAAAAAGTGTTTCAATGAAATTTTCCGGTGGTGGAAAACCGAGCGTATCTCCTAGTCTATGACACATTATTTAAATTTTTTTCGTCAAATTAGCGAAGAAGTCATTGGATAACCATATTGCAGAAGGATGTAGACACATAAAGTTTTTTAACGTATTCACTACCCTTCATATTTGAGATTTCATAGATTTTAATGGAAAACTCGGAAAATTGAAGAGGAAAATGGAGAAATTGAAAAGCGTTTGGTCATATAAAAAAAGTATGAACCTTTACCTTTCGTTTAAGCCCCATATCGACAGTCTAGCATTGACAGACGCTTCACAATAATTCATTGAAGTGACCCTTACACTAAAATCTTTGGTGAGGGGTTGTGAGTGGTGGGGTGGGGTTTTTTGAGGGGTGTTAATCTTTTTGGACTCAGGCTACCAATATTAATCACTGGTCCAAAGCGCACCATTCTACTATAAAGTGAACTATTTTTATGACTTTTGTTCTACAAGAACCTCTACTACTTTAGAAATTACGGACCAATTCGGGGAAAACTAAATCTTTTCGAATAAAAATATTGATAAACTAAATAATCGAACTAAATTCAAAAGAAATATTTTCGATATGAAGTGGATGTGCAACATACAATTCACCTTGACCTTTACATTCTTCGAATACTGCGTTTGTAAATTTTCGTTGATGAATGATTACTTAAACGTTCCATAATCCCTTCAGATTCGAGTACTAGCCATCATTCTCTCATATCTTCGCTAAAACTCAAAATCCAAACAAACTGAGGGCGGAAGCTTCCGAGAAAATTTCTATGAAAATATTTACTTTTTTATAAATTGATGTGACTTCTACTACGCAATTCATTTATTGTTAGATAACCCGCCGTTCATCCCAGGGCTTAGATATAGTCTATACCGTGTTACGCGAATAAAATGTGAACTCAACACTGAAATTAGTGGGGGCATAAATTTGAAATATTCGGACATTCCATCACATGTGTGTTATAATAGAACTTCCAATCTAACTGGTGCTGTTGATAAGATTATAATTTTTGAATTGAATGATGAGCGATAGGTGAATTGCTGTACTTTTTTCCCGATAATAAAACAATACGTCCGCATTTACAATTAATAAATTTTAAATCAAGACATTAAGGAAATGTACGTTTCGAATTAAGTGAAAGCACGGTGCTTAGCACCTATGTAGTCTGACGTGAATCAGTTTTTATTGACCGAGTGCGATTAAATTTTAGAATTGAAAATATTCGGTTGGACACGTCACGTAGTACATTTTATTGGAATTTGGAGGCTTTCGTATCGATTTGCAGCCGAAATTTCTACTTAAGTTGAGCTTTTACAACGGATTATTGTTGTTTTGTTTCTTATAGGCAACAGTTGACATCAATTCTTTGAAGAATTACTATTAGTATAGGTCAGTAGAAGTTCGCCAAAGAATTATTCAGTTTCACAGCTATACTGTCTGAATTTTTCATTGATAATTAAATTTCATACCGAAAAATCTTCAGAATTCTTTTAACAAACTCTTTGCCAGTTGTGGCAAATTTATCCTAACACACTTATAGCACAGGAGAGTAGTTGTCTTTAATTTATTTTATAAAAAAAAAAATATTTTTCGATCTGGAGAAATTTGCTTGGTCTTCTTAAATAATATGAGGAGAAAAGCCGGAAAATATTCACTTACTATGCTGGGTGGTGGTTTGTTATTATTTTCCATAATTAAATGCGATATTCACCACTCTCACAAAATGAAACAAACGCGAGAAAAACACCTTTACAGTAAATTAAAATTTTTATTAATCCACTAACCGCGTGCGAACATCTGCAAATAACTAACTGAAGTCAAAAGTAGACTCGCCGATCCATGGTGAATTATTAAAATTTTTCATTCATGTGTGTAAAAAGCAACGATTGTAGAGTATAGGAGACGGTTTTTATTATAACACTAAGACAGTTTTTCTTCCACTAAGTTTTTTTTACATTATAATATACGCACTGATACACGTTTCGTTCTTATCAACATGCGTCTTAATAAGCCACTATGCGCAAAGTTTTTTTTTAAGTTTTAAATAAAAATTTTCACAAATATTTCGTTTTCGTTCGATTAAGCGTATGTGGTAGGTAGTGCGTCGTGTCCAATATTATTTTATATTTGCATCTTGCTTAAGATAGATACATGACCGGGCTACCGCCTAATATTAAAGTACTAAAATGTGCGTTCCGTTTTAATCGCACGTTGCGGTTGCCTAAATTTCTTATCATTTTATATCAACAATACAAATAAATTGATGGCAGATAAAGTTTTCGATTGTAGTAAGGGAAATGAACGAAAATTTGTTTAAAAATTTGTTTGGCTTTTTTTTTGTAGAAAAAGACAAGCAAAGACTTTTTGCCAAATTAGGTACAGAGTTTGATTTAAAGTCGGTAGAGGTAGATTATTCGAAATGGGACAATGTGAGACAAGTTAAAAGGAAGTTGGGATGGTCGAAAATTCCGAAAAAATCGAGGACAGGATTTATGGACGGTCACTTACCGTCAAAACGTTTTCACGAAATTACTTGGAGGGATTCTTTTGAAAATCCACCTATCAAAATCGGACCCATTTCGTCTGGGATGGATATATACATGGTTTGATAGGTCTTTGCCAGTAGACCTCAAAACAGGCCTCACACAGTCTCGAGCCACACCTGGTTGCTGGTGGAAGATCTCTGAAGTTGGAAAAATAATTTTTTGGCCGTTATAAATGATCGTTTCGGTTGAGAGTGGGCTCGTTGGAAAGCTGAGCTTAAGTACTTTCAGGCTATGCCTAGTTTGATTAGATTCATCGATATATGTTTGCAAAAATTTGCAATAAAAATTTTCAAAATCTGTGTGAACTTTAGACAGGTCTGGGCTGGTACTGATTACGCTTAATGTGAACCTAACATGCTAGTCGTAACACGCATTGTCTAAGCTTTCCATCGATACCTCATTTGCAGTGCTGGCGAGTTTTACGAGTAGCGGTTGTACTAACATATAATTCTGTTATGTCGTCAATCACCAGCACTGGAAATTAGGTACAAACGGAAAGCTACGTAAGCTATGTTACGACTAGCATATTAGGTTCACATTAAGCGTCATCAGTACCAACCCAGACCTTTCTAAAGTTCAAACAGATTTTGAAAATTTTTCTTGCAAATTTTTGGAAACATAAATCAATGAATCTAATCAAACTATGCATGACCCGAAAGTACTTAAGCTCAGCTTTCCAACGAGCCCCTTCTCACCCGGAACGATTATTTATAACGGCCAAAAAATTCGGATAAAAAACACTATTTTTCCAACTTCGGAGATCTTCCACCAGCAACCAGGCTCGAGACTGTGTGAGGCCTGTTTTGAGGTCTACTGGCAAAGACCTTTCAAACCATGTATATATCCATCCCAGACGAAGTGGGTCCGATTTTGATAGGTGGATTTTCAAAAGAATCCCTCTTGAGAGTCTTTTAAGAATCAATTTGTCGCACTCGCATTGAAATTTTCGTATGAAACGTCTGCCTTTTTCTTTCATCTGATTCCACTGTGATTGTAACTCATCATTCGTTAGGTTTGGCGTGCAAATAGGTTTTGATTATGTTTGATTTTACTAGAAGCAAACGTGAAGCGAAAGCGAAATTTGGCCTGAACGTACAAGACAAAGACTTGAATTGATCTAAATGATGGTTGGAAAAATACTCTTATTTCCCATGATTCCTTTCTATTTCTTCATTTTTTCAAACGGTGAAACGAAAAAAAGGGAAATTTTGATAGATTTTTTAGATCTACCACCATCTACGTCAGTTTGCTACTGAATGTGTTGTTTAACCTGTTACAGACGGCTGTCATATGTTATCGACAACGACGGAAATAATAAACGACAAGGTACGACTAATGAGGTCTTATATAGCAAAAAACATGTTCAAAACAAATGAAGTCCTAAAAGTCTATAAGAGACATTTCTATACCAACCAGCGTTACAATAGTACCACTCTTTTAGTTCCACTTTTTTCGAAAAAGGAAAAAGTGGAACTATCTTCACGCCGCATATATGCAGCGTTACAATAGTTTCACTTTTTTAGTTCCACTTTCCTTATACAAGTGGAACTATTGTAACGTTGCATCTCTGCAGCGTTACCATAGTTCCAATTTTTCCCTTTTACGGAAAAAAGTAGAACTAAAAGAGTGGTACTATTGTAACGCTGGTTCTATACCAATGCAATTCGATTTTCAGTTTCAGTTGAAAACACGTTACGTTAAAAACTTATTGTAAAAATTCGTACATCCTTCCGTTTCGATTGGTTTCAATTTTAACTTTTAAAAAACTTTACAAAAAAGCTTGGGCCGAAAATGCCTTGTCTTAGAAATTCAAAAATATTTGTGAAAAATAAACTGAAATGAAACCTTTTTTATCGTCGTTTACAGTGTCTAAGACAAGATCTGAAGCTTTTTAGCATGTTGTTTGATTTCTAGAAAATTGCTGTTACCACAGCACTGCTACTAGCATGAACACTGAATTGACAAGTGTCAAATTTGGAGGCTTTAGTGATACGAGCTACCGCTTAGAATTGTTTGTATTGTATGTTTTAACTCATACAAACAAAACAAGTCATCTATATGTATAACAGAAAGGCAGTGCCTATGTTCTATGTTCGTGCTAGTAGCAGTGTTGTGCTGCTACAATTTTAATGAATATAAAAGCTTTTTGCAAAAACTAATGTATCAATGTTGTAAAAAGTATAACTCGACCTTAAATGACACGCTAATTGTGAACTGTCTTCGTTTGTCAACTCAATATTCCATACTAAAAATTAGGCCATAGGATCGATAAAACATGTAAGGCAAGAGAGAGATATAAAATTCGCAGC